>NC_087065.1:46565549-46677990 GCF_963678635.1 Symsagittifera roscoffensis
CCTTATCGGGCTGGGACCTAGAATATCATCTGCAGGAACAAAGAAAAATAAACTGCACGGTCCCGAGCAGATAATTGAAGAACCAGATTATGCACGTCCGACCAACCAGTCAAAAAGCGAACAGGGATTGCGACACTTCGCGCTAATTAGTCAATGGGAAAACGAATGCAAAAAGATCCGAGCCACTGTAGTCCTTATCCGAATTTAGTCATGGGATTTTGATAAGCGAAGAGTAAAATTACATTTCCTTGTATTCTTGGGGGAACGAGGAAGATAATTATTACAAAGCAAATACGTTGGTATCAAGATTACGGGTTAAAAAGTCGCGCCAACAACTAAACGGGACAACGTATGCAAAAAAATCCGAGCCATTGGAGTCTTTATACGGATTATCACATGGAATTTTGCTAAAACAAGAGTGAAATTACTTGGTCAAAGAAAGAAGATCAAAATTACAAACCAATGTGCAATACCAAGATTACAGTTTAACCAGTCACAATCTCGCATTGTCGAACTAAAAATATAGTGATTCCTCGTCAGAAGACTGTATGTGTTGTGTGTTATGCAATGAGTGCGAACAAGACGATATGAGCGCGACAACGAATGAGTTATTTGAAGGGCATACATTTCGAGTCAAAATCAAAGAAGTCGAAGTTAAATTCATAGCAGATAATGGCCGAGTTTAGCCACAAATTGAATGGCTCCAAAGGTGGTGGGAACAAGTAACAAATCCTTCTGCAATTCGGAGCAGAACATGCCATTGGTAAAAACATCACCATAAAGCCATCAAGACATATAGGACGTTAGTCCTTGGCTCCACTCATCAGGCTGGCCGTGGAAGGTGCCTATATCTAGGTCACGGACAATGGACCCAAACTGTTTCCGGGTCAGGACTACCCGAAAAAATCAGTGCTCCAAAAGACAACAGATCGTTACACTTGATTTGCAACACAAGATCTAGATATCAAAAAATGGAAACATCCTTGGAAAAATACAACCTAAAACTGAATTTAACACAAACACTTAAGAATAAAGTCAACCGGTTGGGTTTATTAACTAAATTCACGGCACAGTCAAAATTTTATCTAACATTTAAATAACATAAGAGTTCTAAGATTTATTTTATCTAAGATTTATTTTATCTTCATGGAATTCAGTTTCGATTACTAATTTCGACTATCTTGTTCGACAAGCGATACAATAATGGCAAAAGAGACCACGTGTAGTCAGTTTCCGGTACTTAGGATACGCTTTTTAACTTACTCGCCACTTGGCGCATCCAACATTGGCGAAAACTCAACTCGGAATAAAGGCATTCTGGAACGCACCGACAAAAAAAACCCTCGTAAATGGGAAAACTGGAAGAATCACGTCACTTTAGCTATTGTCAGGCACAGACATAGAGGAACATCTGCAGGGAAAAACCAACAGAAATTGCACTGCCCGAGCAGCCCATTGAAGAACAGGCTTACGCACCTGCGACCAACCTGTCAATTAGGGAACGGGGGATTGCGACCCTTTGCGCCAATAACTAAATGGAAAAAAATGCAGTAAGATCCGAGCCATTGAAGTTTTTATCCGGATTATCCCATGATCTTTCGCTAAAAGAAGAGTGAACTAAGAATTCCTCAAATTCTTGGAGGCAAAAAGAAGATCAATGTTACAAAGTATATGCGCTAATATCAAGATTACGGGTTAGAAAGTCACTGTTTTAGACTACGGACGGGAGATGCTGGAAGATTTGATCAAAACCCATCGAAACATGGCCATCAACATAATCACACTCCTGTCGAGAAGTCGAGGGGGGGGGAATGAGTGTTGCGATTTATTATATGCTACACTTTGAGATTTGGCTCATGTATGCCCTTTAGTCACATCGCAGGATAGATGGTTAAGTGATATAAAAACAACGTCCTAAAATCACTAAATACCTAAACAAGTCTAGAACTTACAATCAATCTAGCAAAAAAAAAACGTAAATCGAATTGGCAAAAGATGCGAAATACAATACTTTCAACCAAAAACCTGGGAAAAGCCTGGACAAAAAATAATATGAATTGATTCTTATCACAGGATCTAGGTAATAAAATGGGAAAATTTTTGGACAATTGGACAAATGTGACATAAATTGGAGTTGGCACAAACAATTAAAGTGTGAGTCAACAGGTTGGGATTAGCAACTAACTTCACGGTACAATCAAATTTTTGATTAACATGCACAGCCATGCATCAAGAATAGAGACGAAAACAATCAATTGACAAACAAAGGTAGAACAAGAACTACAACGACTACGAAGCATAAACCACACCAAAAAGCCGGAAAAAATCCGAACAATAAGTTCTTTCAAGCTATAACGGTAATAGTTACACTTGATCAAGGCATTAAACTTGCACTAGATTCTAGTTTTTTGAAAGTCACAGATAAAAAAGGTACAGAGCATCGGAAAAGTTTATTGATGACGTTATTTCACAATTTAATACTGATTATTATAGTCAATTAACAATCTGAGGGGACCCGTAAAATAGACGGTGTAATAGTTTGAGGGACGAAAGGCGACAAAAATTTGCGTGTGGGTGAAACTTTATACATAAGTCGAGTTGTGTAGTATTTACATTCGACCATACATTATTTCACAAGTCATTTTGTCAAAACGCAAAAATTTGTTTGTTTTTCTGTGTACGGAACCCATTCAAACTGGAAAATTTTCATGGTTGAGCTATATTAAGATTATTTTTAGTTTATGTCATAGTTGCTTCTTTTTTGGGTGCAGGCAAGCCTTATTGCGTAGGAGTTCGGGCAATTGACGCCTTAGGCAAAAGATATCTGTTTGCATTCCCGTCAGCTGCAAGTTTCCCTGCTTCTATGCTGATTTTTTCGAGGTCCCCCTCGAGTTTGTAGTTATAGGCCTTTTTGAGTCTTTTCTACACTTGTGGGTTCTTTCTCCAACCTTCCACTTTCAACTTGAAAACTTTCTACGGAAGGTCCCATTATAGTGGAAGACATCGGGGCTATTTCTCTCATTACGAGCATATCTGGTTATCATACCTTATCTTCTACAACCAATCGTAACGTCAATTTTTTTTATGATTACTTGAGGTGGGGGAACTCGGAAAGATCCAGTTGTGCTTCCTTGTAAATTGTTTTGATATTGAAAATCTGATCCAACTCTTGAAGATCACGTTGCCTGGGTTTTCCGTCTATTTCTTTACATAAAGATAAAGATCGGATCGACTTTACAATTCCCCCCTTTGGCTTGTACTTAAAATCTCCACCACTGTAAATTAAAACAATTAATTAGCTCTTGGGCATCCTAGCAACAATTCTTTGTTTGCTGCATTATCATTGGTCGGAAATCATCATTGGTCACTATCTTTTTATTTAGAAGGCACCAGTTATCGCATTGAAGAATTTTTTCCTTTCGATTTTTCATCAAAATAACGAAAAGACAATCAATTTTTTATCAAAATAAATTGCAAATAAAATTGATCTGCGGGTCTCGTCTTATCAATTTTTTTTGTTAACGCGCTTGCCCATTTGATCATTTACGTGCTCTTTTTGTGGTAGCTCAGTCGCGTGGAACACTAATCTTAGGTTAATGGTACCTTTTAGTGGTTGAAAAAATCTGGGTCAGAAACCACAATGGCTTTTCAATAAAAATTTATGCCTAGGTTTGAAGCAAAAGAGGAGCTGAGTTTGCGCTAACTCGTGGGTAAACGAAGCCGTTTATGAGCTTTCAAAATCAGTAGTAGCTTTTAAAAACATTAGTGGCTTATCATTCGATCTTATTTAGTTCTTGTTTAAGGAATCAACCGGTTAAAGCTGAGAATAACGAACCGAGTGACAAAGCGGAGACGCCGATGCTTCTAAATGATGTTTCAAACAAAAACATCAGCACCATTTTTGACAAGGAGACACCTAAGATTGACTACACTTGGAAAGACTTGGCCCAATCGATCAACAAATTTGCATCTGTAGTCCACATATCTGCTATCATCATGTTCTCAGCTTATTTCAACTGCAGAATGCGCCAGATTATATGATATAACATCAACTTCGCTCAGCAAATACTCAATTTTCTTCGGCCACTCTTTTGACCGCCTCTGATTTTTGCTAAGAAACTATCCTGTTGTTTATTTCGAACCGATATTATCGTTATTTTGAACATTAATCATGAAAATTAGCAAAAAAAATCGCTGTCGAAAAAATTCTGCAAGGTAATGTAATTAGAAAATATTAAAATCAAAAATAAAATTAATTGCATGATAATATACTTCCTCAGAACTTTCCAGACAATATTGCACATTGTTCAAGCATAATGATATCAATTTAACCATCAAGTCTAAAGTCGCTCAGATATCAGATATGTATTCAAAACTCCATTATATCTAACGTTTTAACACAGACAGTATTAAAAATGATTCGGGATCTTTTTCTCGTTCAATTCATCGGGTCTTCATACATCAAAGTTTAAAAAACAAGTACTAAAGCATATTTAGATTCAGTTCAAGTCCAGTCAGATATTTTGTTCACATGAATTCTTTGTCGGCTCTCGCCACTCTGGACCTGACTTCTGCGAAATCCAGGTCTCCTTTGTCGTTAGCTTGTATCTCCGTGGTGAATGAGATACCTTTGAGGGCCTTCTTGAAAGCGTCTTTGCTCGTCGAGTAGATCATCTTCATCTTCATCTTGCATGTGTCCGGAACCCAGCAGAGAAGAATCATTTTCTCCCGCTTTCCTCCGTCATTCAGAAAGTAGTGGAAATCGTACGTAAAAAACCTGAATACGGATAGGTCAATGATCAGAACAGCTTAAAAACTTCAGCTAAATGAACTTCAAAAACCTGCACACGACTACGATTTAGCTTAATTTAAAAAATTTTTATATTAAAAACTCGGCGTTGGATACCCAGAATGAAGCGGTAGGTCTTTAAAACTAAACACCGACACTTTCATGGAGGGTCGCTAAGATCATTTGATCACAATCGAAGATAAAATTAAGTTTTGAAAGTTAATTCCCAGTAAATGACCCTTGAAAACAGGCATTTTAGATAGTAAAACCCAAACTTGAGTTTAATTTTGTCCACTTCTGTATATATTATATTAAAAAAGTTTTTTTACCACTAATTAACTTTTGATATTGGAGCGTAATTTGCCTTCATTCCAGCAAACAAATTTGATTTGAACTGAAGAAATCATTAGTCAAACCGCGGAAATCACTATTGAGCGTGAAAACCGTGGACCAAAATCAGCTTATTTGAGCATTTTTTTTGTCCTTTGAGCATAAGAAAGTTTCAGAACAAAATCATCACTATATAAATCTTATGAACACGTTTAAGTTAACTATCTACCTTGGCTCGTCTCCGCCTATTGAGAACATGGCGAACTTGTCCCAGTACTTCTGCTCGTCCGAGCTCTTGTCCATTTTCACGGCTGGAGCAGTCTGGTCCACCACTATACTAGTCATGTCATCTGACACCTACAGCAGAATAAGGGTATGATTAGTATAAGGGGATGAAAAAAGGCACATCTGAGAGTGATAAACAATCACCACGATTTATGTCGTCACTGCGGTTATTGTTACTTAAAAACCCCACCCACTATAAAAAACCAATTCAATGGTTGAGCTTATGCGGATTTTGTACTTAGTAACGAAATCCTCCCTTTGTCATTAGGGGGAAATGGCTAGATAGATCCATTCAATTTAAATATACTCTAGGTTGAAACCTTTTTCATTAAAATACCAAATTTAAAAAAACGGATAATGGGTATTTGTTTATTCTGCTGGGAATTCTTAAGTTCAATTCGCGATTGAAATAAAGCCCAGTAGCATTACTATTTCTGATATTAGCATTCAGCGTATTAGAGGTCGTCTAGCTCAACTTGGAAAATAAAATTGAAATCAGGTAAATTCGAAGTAATCAAAAGTCAAAGCGCCATGTAGAACAGCGGAAAAACTTTACACAGAGGTGCTGCAAAGTTGATCGCATTACTGAATTGTGAGATGTCTGTAAACAAAAAATTCAGCTATATCGGCTTTGCTTCATTTGCAATAAAAAAAAATAAATGACTAAGATTAAGAGCAGATGAATCGAAAAATGAAAATTAAACCTTCAATCGTTTTGTCAAACAATCAAAATGATTGTCAAAAAACTAGAATCGCAAAAAAAAATTGGAGCACAGTTACCTGCATCGTTGAAAATTAAACAAATAGCATTTGAAATGTTAGCGAAAAGCTTAACGCTCGAAGAAAGTCAGTTTTGTGGGAACAAAGCCCAAAAAATAAGCAGACAGACGAACCCAAATTTCACAAAAATCATCTTTTTGTCCCAACCGGACTCGAACCACTGGCCTTTTTCTTCTCAAGAATGGGTGCTACCACTGCGCAGAATGATATTTGAATTTATAAAAACGCAAATAAAGCACGTATAACGTTTTTACATGCGAATTTTGTGAAAGTTTTTCTTTATGGGAAAAAGTCTAGTACCCGATTGCAACACCCGTGCTTACCACAAAGCAGACAAAGGTAAAAACTTGAAGTATCATATGACTTCGCTTTTAAATTAAAATCAATGGTTTTACAAGCACACGTTACCTTGTAAGACACCCATTTGTAGACATGTCTCAGTACCTGCTCCGAACACTTGTTGTACACATCTTCGTCGATGTTAATGCCACTCGACATCTTTTTGCTATTCTTCTTTGTAAAAATATGTCCAAACACTTGGTTCAATTTTTCTAATCGATGCAATTTCAGAAAGGTATGAGATAACGTTTCGAATTAGTTACAGGAATGGTAAAATGGTTTTCCTAAAATAGCACCAGCAGAAGATTGCCTATAGATTTTGGTTATTGCACTTGCCTCGTCCAATTAGTGATATGTCAGGTCAAACACAATCTTAATAGACTATCTAATCTGAAAATATATAACAATATAAGTAGCTTGCTACTTCAAACGATTTCAGATCTCATAGAATATTTTAGTTTTAAAAAACTTTAGGGCTCAAGTACATTTTATTGACATCGACTACACTTTTATCATGGCCGGCAATAACGTATTCACAGAATTAAAAGAGTCTACAATAGTTATTCGAGGTCATCGTCATCTTGCAATACAGCTTTCGGCTTAGCCGTCGCCGGCCTTGCAGACGATGGAGCTTGCATGCCAATGACCGGCACTCCTGATGCTTTCATCATATCACGTGCAACTGACGGGTACTTTTCAGCCACCGCTTTTAAAACCTCAGGGGGTAAGCTGTGCTTTAAAAGGTTCAAAATTTGATTCGGCTGACCGCTCGCTACAACTGCATTGGCTAAATGAACCACAGCTTGTTCAATTTCTCCCCGCATTAAAAGCTCCTCTCCTTGTTGAATTTCCTCTAAGAAAAATCTTTGCATAGCAGCCTCATCTCTCAGATCAGGGTACTGGGTTGCATTCTTTCGTTCTAGTTCTTGCCGTTGTTTTTCACGCTTCGCTTTCAGCTTCGCTCTGAAGTCGGGAGCGCTCCGTCTCTTTCTGTCAAAATATACACAGTATGCCAGAAAAAGGCTGCTAGATACGCCCACCAGTGCTAATTGAGTTTGTGCAGAAATCATTATATTGTACTTTTGTGAATCATTATTGTCTGAAACGACTCATCTTCTAATTGAGACATAATTCCAGAAACACATGTCAGGCTTTTGGTGAAAAATAATAATTTTAGTACCTCTTTTCTCTGTAACTTTTCGATGACAGCCAACAGCATCTTCAAGAAAGTTTTATCTTGTCATCCAACAATGAAAGACTAAAAAACTAGGCTGAGGTGGAGCACGTTTAACAGTGAGTTGATCTGAGCCCGTTTCACAACTACGTCTATAGAAACAGGAATCACTTAACGCATTATTGATTTACTTGAGATCTCTTCTGTACAAAAAACTAAGCAATTTGAAGAACCTTTTTTTTCAAAATGATTAAATATACGACACATTTATTCTGCTAAACAAAGTTAAAATAATTCAAACAAAGAAACGTACTTTCAGAGCAATTTGCACTGCATGATCCGACCAAACGATTCTCGATTAAAAATGATTTTCTTTTTTTTCTCTAGAATTCAAATGAAGAAACTTTTCAATGAAGATTTTGAGTCACAGTAGAGTAAAAAATTGATACCAATTGGATAAAATTTGTCAAACCAAAAATTTTTTCATTCAAGCTTGGCAAAAATTCGGCAAGTCGACAACTGGTAATAAGCAACGATTCGTGATGAGGTATTTGGCAAGTATCAAACGCTTGTTCGTCTTCGCTGAGCTGCGCTAACATTCGCGAGGATAGTGCGCGTGAATCTGTTATGTTACGAGTTGTTGCGTAGAGTTCTTCTGGTACAAGTTTTTGCAAATAAAGTTTAAACAACTAGGGTTATTTTTTACCTACTTAATTGGTCGGAACAAAAACTATTCAATAGCGCTAAATCAAATGACAAAATATCGAGTATAAAATTTAATCACTACAACTACGAAAACTAATCATACTTTAAGTTAATTTAATATAAATTAGCCACGTTGAGACCTTATTACTAAAGCTGATAAATGAAGTTGGAAAGCATATATTCTGATAATCTACTAATGCCTTCTTTTTGACAGATAATACAAAGGTTTAAATGATCTCTTCTTGCGTCAGTCAACAATATTCATCCCCATCTGAGCTTGAATCATCAAATGAAGTAATTCTTGGCGAGAACAGAGATGGCAAATTGTCTCCAGAACACGCCCCTAGTCCGTCGACCTCGTTTACCTTGATTTCGCCGAATTTTACTCGGGACGGTGTCAACTCAGTTGCATCGCCGTCGGCATGGAAAGATGTTGAGCTCTCGCGTAAACACGACTTCAGAGCTGTTTCAGTTGTCAGCGATCTCCTAGGAGTGACATTAGCCGAGCTATCGGATGCTATAAAAACAAAACAACCCATAGAGGCCAGACTTTCGGAGAAAAGAAGGATGTGGGCCGGCTAAAGTTTTCCTCCCAACAGATTTCGATAAAAACAAAAGTGTATGCAGTAGCGTGTTTAGGAGGCCAGGTCACCTAAATGGACACCCGGGCCACCTGAATAGTATCCTCCGACACTATTTTACGACAGTCATTTTAGGCTGACTAACCCTTAAAATTTTCAGAAGGCACCTTTGTGCGAGCCAATTTATACTTTTGCGGGTAAACAACATTTTTTTAATTTGCTAGAAAAATTCAGCTAAAAAACGACATTCAATGTTTTGGGAAATCTCGGAAAACAAATTTCTTCCATCATAAAGAAGATCGACAACTTTCTCGACATTTTTTCTGATAAACCGAACCACGAACCTCCCCTCAAGAAAAAACTTTATCCACGCCTATTCACGTGTCATCCTTTTCCATACTTCTATGAGCTTTCGAAATGGCTGACTCCAACTTCTAAATTTACATAAAGCTACGTGTGAATCGGAACATGGCTTTTAAAAAAAACTTCTGCAACTGAATTGCAAATTATTTTTAAAAAAAAATAGTCTGTTTTTGGGTGAATGACAAGGAGACCGATGTGATCCAGACAATGAACTTAATAAACAATTATGAGAGACGCTAGAGCAACCAAAGCAGACGCAAGGCACCCAATTAGAAGAAAATTAATAGCCAAATATTGAATCTCTATTTCAACAGTAGATCTTTTGTTCGCTCGATTTGAGGGCAGGCAATTTATGTAAAAATCATTCGTTTATTGCCTTGACCGTTCAATTACCCGCCCAAATTCCTTCATTTTATTCGTTATGGAGTCCTCTATTTAGATCAGACACGTCTCCATGTCATTTTCCCCGCTTATTATTTCAATAGTTTGAATGCAAGATAGCGGCACGAATCAGCATCAACCTCATACAATGTTGAAACCATGTCAAGCACTAGACATGTTCTATCAAGTGTTGAACATTTAAATTTTTCAGCCAGTTCTTCAAAGAATTTTTTTGAACTGTTTTTTGAACGAAAAGTCGTCTTATTTCAGATACACTGCTGATTTAAATTAACCGGACTCAACGAACAATATTTGAAAATTCGAGCACGTTTTTCTCGAATTAGGATAAGATCAGACAAAATCTGAAGAGATCAGAAGTTGCTTAGAATTTAATCAGAATTAATATGGTGCATTTTCCCCCAAAATTCTTAATCAAAATTTTACCCAAAAATGGGTCATTTTGGTTTTCTAAATTAATCAAGAAAAAAATGCTGAAACATCATTCAAAAGGTATTGTTGCCCTGAGCTTAAATATAAAAAAGATATATTATATTTCGTGATTATATTTCGTAACGTTATGAGGGTTTAAAGATTGCCATTTTGACCAATTTGGGATGATTAACGCGCGATATATATCGCCCTATTAACGCGTAAGCGGAGATTTCATCCGTCTTAGAAATCGTTCCAAATACTTTATATGGCGCGTTTTAAAAATTCCGAATTAAAAAATAAATTTTATTACATTTTTTTTGCTATTACTGCTCCATAGACCTTAAAAAGGCAGTCGCAACATTCAGAGCTTCACCCTGTTACGAGCAGTCTTGTTTATTTTTCTTAGTTCATTTATGCAACAAACTTTCTCGTCGTAGTTCGGTATCATTCGTCCTAATTATGTTATTAGACGAACGAATGATCCAAAATTTTTGTCTTATATATTGAGGTTGCATCTGAGAAAACACTCCGGTGTTTTTTATTAGGCTCTACGCCCTTAGTCTGATCTCATAAGAAGAAAAAGACAAGCCTGATGAGAACTCGACATCTTTCTTTTCAGTAAAAGTGAAACTTTAAGCCTTCATCCTTTCAACTACAGCATTGCGTCTTTTTCTACCTTGTGATCAATTCTGCTATGCACTGGTATAATGTCTTGATTTGCAACCGTTCCAAGAACACCTTTCAAAACTTTTTGCATGACTTGCTAGAATAGTGATTTTGCGTTCTCAAAGTCTCTTTATTTTGTGTAGTCCTTTTGAGGTATTAGCCGAGTAAAACAATTGAGATTGTTCATATAATTTTATTTGGCAAAACGCATCTGAAAAATCAATTTCCGCAAATCTTTTTCAGCCTTCAATCTTTTCTCAATGCAGAGTAGAACAAGTTTTCAATTTTGATCTTTCAAAACATGAACTTTGTAATCAGCACACATCCTTGGTTGACAATTTTTTCTTAACCCATAAAAGAAGAGATGCATTTGTACGATCAAAGATCACCTGGTTCTTCTGGCCCCAAAATGTCTTTTCACAAAGGTATTAATTAATTTTTCGACCTTTGTCTCCGATGGAAGTAGATTTCGTCCTCAAAGGCAAACTTTGCGCGCTGCATTTGACATAAGCTTCAAATCCTTCGATCATCATCAGCATTAAAGATCATGATAAATGGTTATACATATCTGGATATTTGCGATAATTGTCATCCACTGGCAATTCAGTTGTTTTTTAGCAAAATTAATTTATGTTTGATATTAGCCATTCAGCAATAAAAAGAACAAGAGTCATGTAGGTTAAGGACCAGTACTTCGGTTTAATTTCTTTGGTGTTACTTGGTGCTTAAAAAGAAAAGTATATCTTAACAAGAAAAGTGATTACGATCTAATTTTGAAACTATTATGATCTTTTAGTTGGTCTAAAAATAGAACACATTCACCCCAGTTTTTCTTGACTTTAAAGAAACAAATCTGCACCCGAATCACGACTTCATTCGAGTCAAGAAAAGGAATCATAATAACGTCTGCATCCAAATTACGAATGATGACGAGTTTGATATCACACTTAAAAGCAAAGGTATTTTCATTTGCGTAACTCTAATTTGCATGAAAAAAACACCCCAAAATTTCTTCTCAAAATAAGGGAGATGATTGGATCAAAAATCATCTTATTAAGCTTCATGAAAAACCACCAAAACCATTAGACATATTGAAAACTGTTTCAGGTCTCAATGAAACCAAATAAAAGATCATTGACCCTATATAAAACGCAGACGAGTTTCATAACTTGGTACAGTCAAACAATATTCAAATGGCCTCCTCTTTCTCATTTTACCAAGTTGCATCATTTTTACATCTAGATCGCCTGTTTATTCTTCATCAAAAGACTGCGCCAGCCTTTACTTCTCCTTCAATATGGAGATCAACGAGGAGCTCCTTGTAAAACTGGACAAAACACCCCTACCCTTGGTGAGGCACCTCAAATAACGCGGTGTTTTCTTTCACCCACCCCCGAGCTTCGCAGAGCACGTAAGTAAGTGGTCACCAAAAGCATCGCGCACCATAGCGATCCAGAAGGCCTCAACTAGGACAAAATGGGGGCAGTCAAAAGAGACATTAATTGGTTTAACTACAAGGCTTTTGTCACAAAAACTTCAGATTAAGCATTCCCAGCATGGTCCCACGTCTCTGAGCAAATTTCAAATTGTTCAAAACGCGGCTCTCCGCGCTATAACGGGTTGTGCAAAAAATGAGTGCTTCAGAACACTTCGATTCTGAATGTAGCATTTTAAAAGTTTGACACCATCATAAAGTAATTTCCGCGCAGTTTACCCTCAAAACCTATATCCCTTCAAACCCTCTACTAATCATCATTACCCCAAATCTTTCCCCGTAACATCCGTCCGAAAACATTTGAGATATAAAATCCCGGATTAGAAAATATCCTCCAAGACAAAGAAAACGCAACTTTTACTACTTTGAACGACTCTAGCGAACTAAGTTCTTTCGCCTCTTAAAATTACAAATTGACTTTGAAGCAACCAAACACTATGTGCCGAGCAGTCTATTGCAGATGCGCCTCACAGAAAGCACTTCTACTCAAAACCCCCGATACCTCCCCTTCTGAAGAACCCTTCCCTCGCGTCACCAGGCGAACCCTTGCCCAATTAAGATCCGGCTATAGTCCCTTATTACTTGCTTTAGCAGAATATACCCCATGACCCTCCAAACTATCCTTACACTACTTCCCCTTTAGACCTTTTTAACTGTTTCAAGGACACCGCTACGCGCCTCCCAGGGTCTAACACACAGTTAGACTGATAGAAATTAAACGCATTAGTATTAAAACAAGCAAACAAAACCAGAATCGCTTTTATATTTCGTTGACCCTAAAAAATACTTTTCTTTGAAATGCTTCAATTCCCAAATTTTAAAGAAAAAATGTATCTCCTTAAAGCTATTTGAATTTCAAGAATTCTTATGATAGACACCCGTTTGAAATAAATCCAAAATTAAAATAAATCCAAAATTGTAACACAAAAAAGAACGTATTTTGGAGCCTCTAGTAATGAAAACATTAATTTTAATCGCCCTATTCAAAAACAAATTTAGACTATTTATCAGGACACGCTTCTTTTTGTAAAAAAAAAATCAGGACGCATTGAAACAGCAAGAATTAAGCCGCTAAAAAACTGAAATCGATTTTGTAATTTAGAAAGGCATTGACCCTTTAATTGAAGCTGTTCACACTCGGACTTTATTATAGAAAGTGGCCAACTCGAGTTCTTGCCAAATTGCAAGAATTGTTAGCCATCGAAAAAAAATTGAAAACACTTCGTTCAATATCACTTAACTGCGTAGAGAAAAATAAGCTACACACCATTGGAGTCGATGATATTTGAAGATAGATTGATAGTATACGAAGCTGGTTTTGTATCTCCACTTTCCTCGTTCTCAGCTTCTAGGTCGTATGAAATGATTTCATCGTCACTGCAGGTATCGGAAGAAGAAGCATCGCTGTCTTCGTCCTTCTCTATTTCTTCTGCGTCACTGTTCTCATTTTCTTGGCCAAGTTTAGCTTTTCCCTGCTCTTCGCATATCTCATTTTCTTCTATACAAATTCCGTTAGCTTTTTCTGCGTGTTTGGCAAGATCCATGGTAAATTCAGAGTTATTATTCAGAAGTCCATACTGACTTTTTTGATTTGGTAACATCAGATTTGATATTTCCGGACTATGTTTGATATGAATATCTTCAAAATCCAAATTAGTTGTCAAATTGGAATCTTTCTCCAAAAGTGTTTCAGGCTGCGTTAAGCTTTCCTTGCAACAGTTGCTGTTTGACTGAATTTCACAAACTATAGCTTCTTTTTCTATACCACTGCCTAATGCGCGCTTTTCATAATTCACTCCAATTGATACAGTACTGCTATAATATGTAGTTAATCCTTCAGGACAAAATGGCGCGTTTCCATTAGGGACTACTTTCTTTTCAACTGCGCTATTGCTGTCGATCAAATCATTTTCAGGCAAGGTTTCAACGGATTTAGATTCAATCGAGTCAGTTTCGTTTCCTTTCGAAGCGAGATCATCCTCTCGGTATTCACAATCACGTTGCTTTTTGAATTGCTCAACGTTAATGAACTGAACAACCTCTTCGTTCACTTCATTATATTTCGATAAGTACTTTCTGTCATACCATTTGAACAGCATGATCATTACTGCCATAATCAAGAGCGGAATAAATATAGGGCCTGAATAATCCCACATATAAATATAAGCCATATGCACCAAACGAAATAATCTCATTCCAAAGCTATTTCAAACTGATTCGGTTGTGATATTCATTAATGTCATTTAGTTTTGATACTCCCCTGGTCAGTCGAAGTAGACTCAAAATTGTGACACAGCGAGAAACTATTCAAAGCAGCATTGAATCAGTCTGTGGCAACATTTGTGATCTGAAGAATGAAACCAGAGTAAACACAAGGTACTTAAGCAAAATGGTACTTTAAAATTATATTACAATACCGTGGTCAAAAATCTCGAATATAAAAGTTCGGTTGTTTATTTTCTCAATAAAACTGATATAATGAACCCTGTACTTTTCAGTGATGCCTTAGAAGGCAAAATCAAGCATTAGAATGCCTTTTTAGCTTTCACTGAGCCCTGGTGCGAGATTTTTCTACACAGAGGCGAAGCAGAGCTTCGCGCCACTTGCGATACAAAACGAACATCAAAAGCCGAAAAAAAATGAAAATTTTTGAAGAAAAAGCTAGGTCAAATAAATTTTTATATGACTCGATAGAAGTTCATTCCAGGCAAATATGTCAGACACTTCAATTTTAAAACAGCAACAACGGCACAACATTCAAAAAAGAAACAAAGCCGACAACTTTTGATCAGACACAAGTTGAGCAAAAAAAATGATTTTATAAAAAAAAAACGTCCCGACTTTAACAACAATGGACAACACTTGCACCTGCAATTACAATGAAAGTTGTTTACAGCACAGGAAAAATCAGTGATCCGGCAACTAAGCCGACAATCTTTCAGCAGACACAAACTGAACGAAAAAATATTTTATGAATTTTTTAAAAAATCGTCCAAGTCCCCCCTCTGAAATTAGAACGAACAACACTTGCAACTACAATGAAAATTGTCTACAGTACAGCAAAATCCGTTGTGACAATTTAGACGACAAAAGTTGCGCGAACAAATGGAAAACCAACAAAAAAAATTTTCAATCTCCGTGATCTGAAAAAAAAAACAAGAACCGTCCACGACTTGAACCCCATAGCGTACAAAGGCAACTGAGTTGCCTCGAGGCCAAGGGGTAGCAACTTGGAATGTTAATAAAAGATAATATATCTGAGAAGAAGTCAGCTGCATAGAAAAGAAGTCAGCTGCCTTTTTCTCCTCCTCTTCAGCAAGTGATTCAACTGAATTTGTTAATTTTTTTTTGGTAATCAGGCGAAAAGTATTTGAAGCTAACTTAGTCTAGACATCTTTAAAAAAAACTATTAGAACTTTAACTTCGACAAAGGATTTTCGGCCTGTTTAATTTTTGATGATTGTTGACGTGAACCGAGTCAACGTGAACCGAGTCTGATTAAGAAACAGCCGCTTCAATTGTACAGAAAAAGAAAAAAGTGAATAGTTGAAACATCATCACTAATTATTTGGGCGAATTAACGAACACAACTATCGGAACAGACAGGATCGGCTCTCAATCAACGTCAGATTCTTTTTGCTGAGATTAGCAGATAACGGTGAAATCAAAGATAGTCACAAGCTCTGTATTCAATCAAATAGTTGACGAATTTTTACTTATATTCTACATTATTTTTGTCTGTTGAAAGCTAATCCACCAACTAGAGAGAGTTGCAAGAAGTTAGAATACATATAATTTATTCAAAGACCTTTTTCGGAAAAATTTGCACCACTCTCCCAAAATTACATAGCGACACAGAAAAAGTCCCTATAGACGACTGGTTGACCGCATTTGACTCATATAGTTTTGTTCAAAACCCCTACAAAACAACAATTTCCATCGATTGAAGTTTTTACGGAAATGTCAAAGCAATGACATAATACCAGATTTTTTGAGATTTCGGGTGCCAGAAAATGGGGTTTTTTCGGACCAAGCCGTGCATAGCTTTCAATTAAAACTCCTAAGAACAGAGATAAATCAGGCAAGGTCAGAAGAGAAGAAGATAGACGATGATCTAGCTAAGGCAAGAGAGGTAGTGCGGAGAGGGATAGATGAACAATTGTGGCCTTCAATAGCATTTTATCTAAAGCTCCAGGCTAGAATTGCTATCCATGACATCAAGGATAGACATGAAAAGAAGTTAAAAAAGCTAGCAGAGCGGCAGGACAGACCGTTAATGAAAGTGAATGACAAATATCGGTCAGAGCACTAGATGGCATTGAGCTACCCAAGTGGGTTCATGAAGTGTTAGGTTTTGGCCCAAAGCACCCGGTGAGGGATCGTTTCAATGAACTTCACTTTCTTGCGGACATTGATAATTTTTTATCTGAGCTTAAATCGCAAAAGGTACCAGGTGAAAAATTATGTGAAATTGAAGCTGCTGCAAAATCATACGCTAAACGTGTGCGGCAAACACCGTCGGATAGAGGGATTGAGAAAGCCAGGAAGTATTTGAAGGACAATGGTCTCTTGGCAGTCCCATTCGATAAAGGTGTTGGCTTCTGTGTAATGAAGAAAACGACATATGAGGCTAAACTAACTGAGCTGCTGCAATCGGAACAATTTAGCGAAAAACCAGGTTTAACTGATAGTGTTGTTATGAAAATTGAGAAAGACATCAACAAAGAACTGTTGGCCATGAAAAAGAAAGATGAGATCGATGAGGCACTGTATAGTAGGCTTAGGTCCACGGGAGGGCAGCCAGCTCGATTATATGGATTGGCTAAAGTACATAAGAAAGGAACCCCTCTCCGTCCCGTACTGTCACTGCCAGGGAGCTCATATGAACATCTAAATAAAACTTTGGCCAAATTTTTTGACAACATTGAGGGGGCAAACATTGAGACAAACACACAAATGGCTCGGGAGATCATAGAGAACATAGATCTAGACTATAATGAGAGTATTATCTCCCTGGATGTCAAAAGTTTGTACACTAATTTCCCACTAAAGGAGGTAATAGATATAGCACTGAGGAAACTGTACGAACAAACTAGTCCTCCTAAACTGGCACGCGGAACTATGAAGAAATTGTTGAACATGGCTGTAAGTAAGGTGCACTTCAAATGCAATGGTTTATGGTACGTACAAAAGGATGGGTTTGCAATGGGTGCATCCCTTGCTGTCATTCTTGCCAATTTATGGCTAAAGGAGTACGAATATGCATTAATGAAGGAAGTACCTGCGTTGACACAGCTAAATGAAAACCGGAATGGCCCATGCCCTGATTGCGAGCGGAGGGTAACATACAGAAGTAAGGGGATCGAATGCGAAGCTTGTTTAAATTGGTAACCATTTAAAGTGTAGTAATGTATCCGAAAAAGAATATGAGCAAATCTCAGAAATGGTTTGGTATTGTAAGAGATGTAAAGAGCAGCGAGATCAAGAAAAACCAACAGAAAATGTCAAAGCGTTCCTAAGATATGTAGATGATATAGTGAGGACGGTAAAGGGGGATCCAGATATAGTGTTAAAAGCAGCTAATGAGCTCCACCCCAACTTACAATTCACTATCGAAAATCCGGATTCGAACGGAGACTTAGCCTTTCTAGATTTGAACATTAATGTGGACTCACGAAAAAAGGTAACAAGTGGATGGTATCAAAAACCAACGGATACTGGGACTATCCTTAACTTCAGAAGCTGCGCTCCATTGCAATATAAACGCAGTGTAGTTGAGGGTACTGTTCATCGGATTTTTAGAAGTACATCAACATGGGAAAACTTTGACAAGGCAATGAAGATTAATAAAGAACAATGGGTGGATAATCAATACCCTGAAAAATGGTCAGATGGTGTCGTATTAAGAACGTTGAATAAGATCATCGACCGAAAAACTGACACACGAACAACGGTAACATCAGTCAAGGAAGATCCTTTAAAGGTCAGTGCACCCATTATAACATTACAATACCGGGGTAATGCATCAGAGTGGTTTGCTGCCAAACTGCGTCAAAACGCCGGAGCCCAAGTGATATTTACTACGAGAAAGCTCAAGACTTGCCTACCGTCCCTTAAATCTCCCTCCCGAAAGCTCACATGTAGTGGATGTAATTCCACCTATGTTGGACAAACGGTCCGGCATTTGACCACGCGGATTGAAGAGCATCACAAGGAAGATTCACCAGTAGGGCAACATTTGAGAGAATGTGACAGGGATGGTAAGAGCGCTGAGCTTAAGTCTGAGATTATAGATCAGTCAAGTAACATACAGAAACTCCTCACTCTGGAGGCCTTACATATTTGGAAAGAACGCCCCAGAATTAACACGCGCGAGTAGTTCAGGAGCAGGGAGCTGACATTAAAATTATAGTACATGTTTAAACATGACTAAAAATTGCAATTTTTGAAAAAATAAACTGACATGTCAGTTTGGATAAAACATCAAATCGAAAAATTATGATTCAAGTAACAAAAAAGTATGGAAATTGTCATAATCGATGAAATAATGATTACGTAATAACAGATGTAAGAATGTGATTGGTTAAAAATTTCTAACATGTTCTTTTTGAATTTCATACATGATCTTTGATCATTTTATTGTAAATAAAAAATTTTATATCCTGACGATGCACAAAATGTGCGAAAACGTTTGAATTAACAATTTTAAAAAATTCTTACCCCTACATATGTAAATCAAATTTCTGTATCTGGTTAACAGCTGGATTTGTCAAAACTTATGACCGATTGCTACTGAATTATTAAATAATTATTAATTAGTTTCAAACAAAACTTGAAAACAAAGAGAAACAGTCGTGGCACCTATTATTGTTATCGGAGCTAGTTCTCTGAACAGAGCCCTATTCCTGGTATGCATCGGACGGTTCCTGTCTCAGTTCCATTGCAGGTCTCAGTTCTCAAAACCATTCCAGGTCTGTTCTCACCAGTAAGCTGAGACCAAAAAAGAGTTGTTCAACAAAATGTTTGGAATGCCTCCAGGGCAGGGGCTCTCATTGCTTTCTGGCACAACGTCATCAACAAGTGTAACGAAGCATCTAAGAAAGAAGAATCAAGTCCCACAGAAAACTGAACAGCTTATCGAGAAGATTCACGATAACCCAAACAAATTTGAGGTTATATTTACGTGCAATCAACGAGAAGACGCCCCCGAAGACATCTTCGAAGAAATGTTAACAACCAAAACTCTATATTTCATCTTTAGAAAGATCTTCTGTCCAAATCCAAACAGAAGGAAGAGGAACGTACATCTTCCTATAAGAAACTGCATATTAAGCCGCCTCTGGAAATTGAAGTTCTGTTAGCTACTAGAAGTTTTGGTTACATCAAACATATGTCTCAAACTACCGACAAATAAGTCTGCTAACAGTTATCTCAAAAGTGTTAGAAAAATTAATTTTCGAGAAAATGATTTCATCAGTAAAATTCAGCATCTCAAACTCACAACACGGCTTCCGACAAAAACGATCTACTGTTACAAACCTCATTGAGTATCTCCATGAGGTATATACTTACTATGATGATATCGAAGAACGTTGTTTCTTGATAATCGGGGAGGAATTTCAGACAAGTTCTCCGAGAAACTGCGGAGGATTGCAGATGGGCCGGTCGTTTCTGAGACAGTGACAAGATTACTGGACCCAACATCGAAGAAGGCGCAGAATAGGGACAGCGGCGACAAGAAGAAACACCGAAGAACGTTGTTTCTTGAGTATCGGGGAGGAATTTCAGACAAGTTCTCCAAGAAACTGCGGAGGATTGCAGATGTGTCTGCTATTTTCACGACCCAAAAGTTGCCGAATGTGTTACCAGCTCTAAAATGCCAAGTACCGCCAATGCTCAATAGTGGAGTGGTGTATCAAATTGATTGTTCTGGCTGTCGGGCCAGCTACATCGGTAAAACCGATCGACATTTTGCCACTTGGCTCTCAGAGCATCTCAAGCGAACATCTCCACTAGGAGAGCATTTTCTGAATTGTGTCGGGCATATGAAAGATGTGTAGAGCAAGATCGTTGATAAGACGAGGTTTTCCGACAAACTTTTATCTTTGGAAGCTATCTATATCGCACAACTGGACCCGCAGTGTGACATTCGACCAGAATGGCCAAAATGCAATCTCTGCAGAATTAGGAATTTTAGCAGTAAGCCTTCCGGATTGGTGGTTTTTAAGAACTAAGGGCGTTATTGGAACGTTTAGCCAAACGGTGAGGGCTGGAATATTCTAGTATTTTAAAATTTCAAAAATTCGAATGATGACGTCACATTTCTGAGAAATGCTGAAACGGCCATTTTAACAAGAAACGAGAAAAGAAACACAACAACATTAGTTGCGCTGACGAGAACAACTTTATCGAAATTGAAGAAATCGAAATTGAAGAAAACGACAACGAATAGCAGAGGACGTTCCGAGTTGCAACTATTGTGCTGCTACAATAGTTGCGAGGCCGTTGCGAGCAACGGTGAAGGGTAAGAGACAGCCTTCCGTGTTATTGTGAAATCGAACTTAAGGAGCTTGATTCAGTGGATTCACAAATCCGGAAGGGTTTCGGGACTGAAACTTTTAGCCTATTATATGAACTTTTAGCATCCTGTCATGTCCTGACTTGAATTTAATTGATATTTGGATTAGTTTTGAAAGGGATGAGGTGCTAGGAATTGGGGGAAAGGGTTGATCCATCTTCGATGGAGATGATGATTTTTATCTACTGAACAAAAACAATAGTAATATAATAAGTAGTAGCCCTGTTTTTAGGAGTAACCTCGTGGTCTGGGGATACTGAGACCCAGCCATGAGCTCACTATTTGCATGTAATTAAGTTTATTTGAGCGTTCTGGTCGAAGCCTGAGTGGTTTGTGACCAAAAACACTTAAAGATATAAGTAAAACCAAACAAAAAGTAGTATAGTACCCAAGAAAAACAAAAAACAAAAAAAATAACCAAAAAAACCAAAAAAAGTTAAAAAAAAAAAGTAAAAAATCAGTAGCAATCATCACCCCAGACAAGATGTGATCCGACCCCCCCGTTTGTTGTTGATAGATATATTGTTGTTACAGGCATTTATATCAGTCAGGATCGTTACGATCAGTTTTGTAGCCCGTTTGTGAGGCTTGTACTGTAGGGTTCTTTGAGCATTTAAGCACGTTAATGATAAATTGCGCTCAATCCGGAAGGGTCAGCTGATTTGCGCTCAATTCGGAAGGGTCTTGGGTGAAGACCGATCCGGCAAGCAGTACAAGGAGCAACAAGAAGGGGCTCAACGACAACAACAATCGACTGTTGGGTATCGTTAACAAGTTTTGTATCCCTTTTGGTACAAAAAGTAAGATAGTAATCTGTGGGGGGCTCGACAGTGCTGCACTGTAGTGACCCTTCACCGAACTGCGAATATCCGAGTTAAGCACCTTAATTCGGATATTAAACAAACCCGGAGGGGTATAGTATTACTAATATTATTATTTATATAGTCTATATAGTCTTACAGGCTATCGTTTTTCAGAGAAAAACAACGAAAACAGACCAGTTTTTAGGGTCAAAATAGAGATATTTTGATCCCCCCACAAGTCGCGATTTTTGAGATATCGGTATTTTTTGAAACGGAAAAAAGCGCTAAGTTAGTGTGTTACATCGTAACTGCACTACCATAATAGATAGAACCGGTTAAGTTTAGTTCGGAAGTGGTTGGAACTAGTTTGGTACCAAAAACCAAATTTTCCCATTTTTGATAGTAAGAAACACTATAAAATCAGAAAATTTTTTGAAATCTTTGAGTTAGGACAGTAAAAATAGTTGTTCGGACAACGTCCACTAGTGAATCTACGAGTTTTAAAACCCGCTACCCGAAAGCCTTCCGGGTTGCAGAGAAATCGAACATAACGTGTTTGATTTGGTGGATTCATCAATCCGGAGGGGTCCAGGTAGCATAGTTTTTCGAAAATTTTTTCTGCAAAAGCGTTTTAGATCGGGTCTTTTGCATTGAACTACAAGAGTATAGGCCTTCTGAGCTCAGATCAATAATTTTTAGGTCGGAAGGACCAGATTTGCGGAAAAAGTTAGGTGGAGCCTATAAGCGAGAAATTTTTTGAGTTTGCAAGAAAGACGTTTTAGTTAATAACTTTGGAACTACTGAGCATATTGAGTTGATCTTGGTACCAATAGATCAGAAATTAGCTGAGCTTACTGATAGGGTCAGAAATTTTTTGGAAAAGCGAGCGAGAAAATTTTTTGAGATTGTTTTTAGCAAATTACACAAATCCGGAGGGGTACACCCTTCACGTTTTATAAATTTTTCTGAAAAACCCTTAGACCCCTACCAAAAGGTAATAGCGGTTGAATAAAGTAACTTTAGGCCATTCTAGACCAAAAGGGAGGGCTGAAGGCACGAGACAACCATAATAGAGTCGAAATTAGGCAAGTGATAAGACCCTTCACCGTTAGTGTGAATTGTCAAATAAGTGCCTTAACTTCAATCCGGAGGGGTCTACCCTTCCCAGTTAATTCAAACAGCATAAAAGCAACGCAGAACGTATCAGGAGGGGTATAGGTTGAAAACAGGAAATCTCCGAAAAGCTACTTTTTACAAATCCGGAGGGGTCCGAATCCGGAGGGGTCTTATAGTTGCTAATTCGGAGGGGTCCAAATCCGGAGGGGTCTTCTATTAACCAACTCAGAGGGGTCCAAATCCGGAGGGGTCTAGATTCTATCAATCCGGAAGGGTCCTATTTGTGCCAATCCGGAGGGGTATTATTTTATTAAGGACTTAGGTAGACGAAAGAAAGACTGAAAAGTGAGAGGTATTAGGTTATTAGCACACAGGCTAGGTATCAGTGACTGCACTGGTAACTTGCCTTTCAATAAGAACCAGACTAATACAAAACAGGTCCGAACTCGGATATTCGCGACACTAAGTCTAAATTAAAAAGAGCGTGATTCATTGGTGTGGATTGAAACATAATACGTTTTTGGGAAAAGTGACTGCCCTGAGGATTTTAGTAGGTCTAGCTCGGGCAGTCCGAAGGCAGATAGGTAACACAGTACTCGGTGGGTGCAATAGACGCCCACTTGAGAAAATTACTGTCTTCAAAGTTTTGTCTGTTTGGTGCAGCACCTAGCAGGGAAAACTTTTTCTTTAAAAGACAGGTTCGACTATTGTACTGCGACCGACTAAGAGTACAAGACACATACGTTTTTTTAATATAATACATTCATATTGTGTCAATATATATTATTCGTTTTTGATTTTAAATCAACATAAACTGTGCTTGATCGGGTAGTGATTACACTATCTTTTAAATTGACTGATAACATCATATTGTGCTAGTTTCAAAATCTTTGGACCGATAATCGGTTAGTGTGAATAAATTTTATACAAACTGTACTCTGACAACATACAGGGATTCGTGGTCACTATTTAATAGAATCTGGTGAAATTTATTGTGTTGTGTCATTATTATTGTTAATAAAACTATAAGGAATTGAGTTAAGTATAGGCATTAACCGAGTTAAGTTTAGGCATTAAAAAGTGACAAATAGAGAATGAGTCTAGACAAGTCAAGGATACCAAAACGAGGTAATAGCTCTAGGAAATCCATACCTGAAAAGCAAAGAAAAACGATGACGGATCCTTTTGTGGATTGGATCAAGCGATCCCGGTCCGATAAAGAGGAGACGGTTTCAGGCAGAATGGTTGAAACGAGAAGTCAGAAGACCTCAGAAGAGCGAAGAGAACTGTTAGAAGTGGAGGTCAATACGGACCATACCATGAACGACAACCAGGGAGTAAATGGACTGGAAGGGAGAGGCAGAAGGCTGGCGAGTGAATCTACTCCGGTAGAACAAGGCCACGATTTTGCCACTTCCACCGGGACATTGGATCGGGAAGAGATGTCGGAACTGTCCGACATCTCAACTGAAGTAGCGGCAACTAGAAGGTCTCCGACAGACAACACTATGATGGCAAGCGGAACTGGGAAGCAAACAACGTCGTCATCGTTCTCAGAAAGAATGAAGAACACCTTAGGAAACTTCTTTCCATTCAGCATGGGAGGAGGAGCAGGAAACGATGGTGAGTCCCAGGAGGACGAGGAAGATGAAGAAGAGCAAGGGGACTTTGGATCTCTAGTCAGCCTCAATAGTTCGATCCAGGAGAGTGAGGCTCACGTCGGAAGAGAGACTGGAACCAAGGACAAATTTGGTGTGGTCACAACGATAAGCAAAGAGGCGAACACACCGGGCCAGTCAAAGGACTTCGCGATTAGGACAAGTTCGGAGCCACAACCTGAAGAGAGTAGAACCAGAGGGCTCGGCAATGCGTTAATGGATCCTGAAATAAATAATGAAAAGACGTTGAAGCAGAGAGTCATGGCCCGGATCTCGACAAGCACGAAGTTACCTGGGACCGACAGGGTTACACCGCCACTAGTGACGCCACTCGTGGATAACGGGGCAGCACTAGAGGAAGCCTTAAACAACATAGTGGGCAGTTTAGGAGAACAAAATGAACAGATGTCGATAAGGATGAGTGAACTAGAAAGAGCAGTTCACATTGAAAGAGAAAGTCTGCGGGAAGAAATAAACCGCAACAGACAAGAAGTTGGCAGAAGCGAAAAACGCTTGAAAGAAAGAACGGACGAACATATGACGAGGAACTTGTCGCGAATGACAAGGGAGGCGGAACAGAAGGAGTTACGCTGAAGAGCCGACATGGAGAAGTTAAGAATTCAGCAAGAGCAGTCTCTTGGGTCTCTTGACACAAAGATAGACGCGATGATGGAGAGGCGAACTCAGGCTATCATGGATAGGTTGGACGGGCTACTAAGCAGCAAGAGTGGACCAAAAGAAGGAAAGCCGAACTCGGGAGGTCCCAGCAGGGAACCGAGGGTGAACTTCAATGAACATCAAAGGAGGAAGACGTATGGATCCACTAGAGGCAGGGGCAGTTCATCAGGCTATGCCACAAGGGGTAATACAGCATGGGGCCCGAACAGTAGAGCAAATTCAACGGGGAACAGACAGACCTCTAACGAACGACCAACGCAAGGCACACATGCGACTGGGAGAAGTGATTCCGGCAACAGGGGGCATGCAAGCCCGAAGAGGAGTCATGTAGGTCAACAGGGAAACACTCACGGCGATTCGGATTGCAGGGATGCACCTCATACAGAGCCTTCGACGAGGTGTGAGGACACTCAAGCAGGACACTCAAGGGATGCTACGGCAATGGCCACAGCATTTGAACCCCTAAACAGGTCTTTGGAGACATTCCTGACAAGGTTATCAAGAACCAATGAACGCAGTGAGAAGTCCAGAAGAGTCTTTAAGAAACCAAGATGCTACAAAGACGAATCTGATGGCTGTATTGATACCTGGATAGAGATAATGAAGCTGCATTTCGAGGAAGAGGACTTGTCGGAGAGACAGGAATGCAGCGCGCTCACCAGCAACTTAGAAGGGACAGCTCTGAACTGTGTCATGGCCAAGAAACAGTATCAACGTGACACTGCTGAGAAAATCTTTGAAATCTTGTTAAACCGTTTCGGATCAGGGGTGCAGGGGCACCAGGCGATGATGCGCTTCGAGAAACGGAGGCAACGAGAAGATGAAACAATAGACAAGTTTCTCGATGATTTGGAAATGCTGAGAAGACGCAGCCAACCGGATGAGTCAAACCGAAGGATGAACCTGGCCGTAGCCTCAAAATTCATCGATGGTGTGAAAAATGATGAACTTCGTACGATGCTAGCAACGCATTACACACCACTATCAACTAATGCGCCAACACCGGAGGAGTTGAGGCTCAAATCAAAAGAGTATCTTTTGTTGAAACCTCCTTCGAGATCTGGATATTACAAGAACAATTATGGAAATTTTAACAACGGACCAGCAAACCAAGGGAACAATTGGTACAAACCGAGGGATGATATGGACAAGAGACGTTCTTGTGCTAATTGCAGTTCAACAGACCATCATGTGTCAGCATGCCCAGCTTACAAACAAGGCATGAAAGCAATAGGCTTTAGCCTCGAGGACGAAGATGCGTCAGAGTTGGATCATGAGGATTTCATGAGAGGAGTAATTGCGAAATTCGGCCCGAGGTGTTTCTTTTGTAACTTGGAAGGTCATTTTAAATCAGATTGTCCGCAATTCTGGGATGCAGTGGCAGACATCAAGCATCCAAGACATGAAGAAGCTTTGTCAGGAGTGAAAGCCAGCAAGGCTCGACTTTTGAGTGAAGCGGAGGCACGCAGAAAGAATAAACCTCAAGAGCTGGTGGCAAAGAAGATGCAAGCGGTAACAGAGGAAGCACGTGAACCGGAACCAGCAACTGCGGACCATGACTTCAAAATCGATTATAGGGCAGCTGCGAGGGACGCTATAAATAGAGTACAGCAGGAACTAGTGACGAAAGAGATCGAACAAAAGGTGAAACTCGAGCTGGAGAATGAAAAATTACAGGAGCAACTGAACGCCTTCGAAGCACCGGAAGTTGAAGAGGCAAAAGCACCAAGCAGCTTGAGCATGAAACTTAATGTTATCTCTGGTCAGAGGTTCGGTATGGCACCGCAAGGAAGTAAAATACAGTCGATAATCTCGGTGGCAGGGCATCAGGTAATCAGAAATCTGAGTGAACCGTCTGAGTTCACTTTGATGCATTTGGACACATATGCAGACTATCTGAGGCAGATGGAGCGACGCACCGAGTCGAGGGCTGTGAGGGCACTACTAACGACGGGTGGCCCTCGCATGAAGAAACTTCATGGACGCTACCTAGAAGTCTATGGGCCGTATCAAGTGATGCTGAACGTGGATGGGATCAGTATCTACACCAGGACTTATGTAACAACAGATGATGACCAAATAGGGCAGATCTATTTGGGAGAAGAGGAACTAAAGGTCCGCAGGATAGGCCATGACGCCATGATGGAACAAGACGCAGTACACATTGGATATGAAGCAGATGTGACAGCACGTCTGCTCGACACCAACGGAACAAAAATCGGAGTCACAGGGCTTCTGGACACAGGAGCGGTAGTGAGTGTGATGCCGATAAAAACTTGGGAAAGAATGGGCTTCACGCGGGAAGATCTGATTCCAACGAATCTCCGACTGGCTGCAGCCAATCGAGGAGCTATCTACGTAGTCGGAAGAACACCAATAACGGTCCTCCACATGGGAGGACGGGATCTTTGGATGAGCTTCCTGGTGGTAGAGAATCTGGACGATGCCGACCAATTCATCTTGGGCAGAGATTTTGTCAGGAATTTTGACGTGATGATTGACTTGAACAACGGTCTGATACGGATTAGAAACCCGGACCGAAAGTATGTTAAGAGACCAATAAATAGGATAATAACAGACGAAAACAAGGTACCAATTTTCTTGGATAGAAAAGGAAAATTACAACCAGGACAAGCTGTAGTAGCAATTTTTAGAATGAGAAATTTGAATTCGTTAAGTGATAGTAAACAGGTTTGCTTAGTACCGAATCCAAATAGTCAGAGTTCGGTGATTTTAGGCCGGAGCTTCTCGGTAACGCGAATCGGACTGTGTGTCAGTGTGTTGTTGAACACACTGGACACCACGGTTTCAATCCATTGTGGAAAGAAGCTTGGCTACGCTTTGCCGATGAGGACCGACTATGAGGAGACACAAAACTTGAAGAAATATAGTGTGAAAGACTGTCCTTATCACGCCAATAAAGATAAAATTTTAAAGAGGATTAATGAATTAAAATCTATTCATAAATTGTTTTCAATGAAATCCGAAACGGACGACGGCTTATCAAGCTGCTCGAATTTTCCGGAACGCCCCTCGTCATATGAACTAGAATCTGACAAACCGGTTTTGCCAGAGATAGAACATTTAAAAGGGAAAATAGGTGAGGGAGATTTCGACCGTGCATACTTGGGGAGCGCTCCCTTCAAGTTACGCGTGGACAACAGAGCGTTATCCTGGTTGAAGACCTACTCGATGGATCAGAGTTATATTGGTAGATGGATAGTAAGATTGGATGGCTACCATATGATAATCGAACATAGGATGCGTGATAAACACCAGAATGCTGACAGCCTCAGCAAGAAAACTGAGTTCTATGAAAGATTGGAGCAGAAGCAGGCCAATCAGGCGGAAATAAAGGAGGGATTCTCGTTTTTGGACAAAGAAACTTATGAAACGCTTCCCTTAACGAGATGGTTGGATAAATCAGGACATCGAATTCCAGGGCACCCTGAGTTACCTGTAGAGAAAGCAGCCGAGATAAAGATCCTGTCCAAGGAGGATCCGGTCCCCTTGGACTTGTTGCTGCGCTCGAACCTGGTCCAGTAAGAACTCTCTCGCATGAATATAAACAGCCTCTCATTATTGGATAAAACGGTGCAAGTCACACCACAAGTAATGCGGATGCTGGGTGGATTGTTAGAAAGAGAAGTGACCAGAGATGACCCCGAGTGGACAGCAGCAGTGGCATCGCTAACAGTCAGTGAGAAGGTGAAGATCATGCCGTCCAGACGACAGCACGAAGAGAACGAAAGGGATTGTAGGACAATAGTTCAGCAACTAGTATCCTCAATACCCCAGGAGATTTTAACAAGTACTTCTTACGGACAGAAAGAACAGGGGAGCAGCAAGCGAAAGAAAACCGTCACCTTTGTGGACCGGGATAAAGAGGGTGAAGTTGTAGAACAAAATCTGCCGCAAGACTATTTGTCCGGGGAGAAGGATGAGGAGAAGAACCAGCAATCACAAGATCAACACCCGGGACAAGGAAATTTGTCCGGGGAGTCTGAGATAAACGAGGAAATTCCTGATGAGAGACAGGACCCAGAGAACAAAGTTTTGTCCGGGGAGTTCAGGTGGATGCGAAGAAAGCACAGACATGATCTGGAGGAGCGTGCAGTCTCCAGCACAACCTCTTCGACGGATGATGCTTCCCGAAACTCAGGAATGGACACCTATTCAGACAGGAACTCGAGTTCGGGATCCGAACTGTCAGAACTGGCGATACACACGCTACTAGTGGAAACTCGGGCGAGAGACCTGGACAGAGAGGTGTACCAGGATCCTGACAGTGATCGCTACCTAATACCAAGCGAAAGAGTCTTTGACAACGCAGCGGATGACTTAGAAACGATAGCGGTATCGAAACGTTCGATAAGCCTGTTGCCGCAGAAAGAGGTAGTCAGGACTGATCTTCAGCCGTTTCAGCAAGAAACACAACCGTTGGCGAAGATTTGGTGCGTTAAGATGGAAGAAGACACACATCAGCCCAACGAGCTGAATAGTCAGATGAGAGTCATGAAGACGTACTTGAAGGCGAGATACAGACTCTCGGACCTTCTAAGGGCGCAGAGAAATGATCGCATGACAAGCAACCTAAAAAGGTGGATAGAAAACGGTGCACCTGACAAAGGTGACCTAGAAGAAGATAGCTATAGGATCCTGAGACAATACTTCATGCAGAAGGAGGGGAGATTATATCTGAACAAGGACGGGATCGTGGCTTGCAGGAGAAGAGAAGAAGACAAGGTCTTATACAAATATAACGCGATAGTGTTGCCGCAACTATATCAGACAGAACTATTATTCAGGTCGCATGATCAGATGGGCCATCAAGGGATCGACAAAGTGTATCAGAGGATCCTGAAGCGCTTTGAGTGGCCTGGAATGAAAAAGGCATGTGAGAAATGGGTAACAGCGTGCCTGTCATGCCAACAGGTCAAGGATCCAAGGAAATTACGATTTCCTTTACAATCGATTGAGTCGTCTGAATTCAACGAGGTGGTGCAGATAGATCACCAAAAGATATGCATGACAGACAGCGATTATAACCAAGTCTTGGTCATGATAGATCACTTCACGAAGTATGCAGAGGCCGTGCCCTGCATAACTGCCTCGGCGGAAGAGACATGCGACCACCTGATCAACACGTGGATAGCAAGACATGGTTGTCCGATGACGTTTCAATCGGATAATGGAACAGCTTTCGTAGGAGAGCTTACGAAAGAGCTTATGAGACGCTCACAGGTCGCTCAGGCTCACTCCACGACATACCACCCTCAAACGAATGGCCTAGTGGAAAGGCAGAATAGGACTTTAGTGTCGATGCTGAGGGTATATTGTTCCAGGTACATGACCGATTGGGACAGATACCTTCCACAGGTGATGGGAGCATATAATAGCACGCAACACTCCACCACTGGAGTCAGTCCACACATGATGCTGACGGGGCACGAGAAGTCTTTACCCTTGACATTCTTCTACCCAGAGTATGAGGGAAAGAAGACATCTCCACAGGTTTACGTAAGGGATGTGATCAGACGTCAACAGGAGTTGAACGATCTGTGCAGACGAAATACTCAGCAAGCACAGGCAAGGCAAAGGAAAAGATTCGACAAGAAAGCAGCTGACGCAAAAGCTTACTCGGTGGGAGACTATGTATGGGTATTTCAGAACGTTATACCACCGAAAGGGACAAAGAAACTTCTAAAGAAATGGAGGGGACCCTTCATGATTACGGAGGTGCACCAGGAGGGACGCTTTTATAGACTGAGTACTGGCCGAGCCGCCCACTACGAGAACATCAAGCCACACAATCCATCGACAGAAGACTGGTGTATACCTGCAGACATGGAAGAAGGGGATTATCTAATGATGGACCCTGCTTGTGAGGTCAATGAAAAAGGCACCAGGGAGAAGAACGATGGAAACGAAGTCGTAGAGGAAGGCACGGATACACCATTGGACCTGGATCCAAACGAACAGATCGAAGCGGACGATAAAACCTTGCCCTACGCAGAGGAAGATTGGCAGGATTCCGAACAGACAGAGGTTCCCAAGAACATAGAACCAGATCTTTCGTTCACGATGCAGACTCGTCAGAAAGACGGGACGAGACCAAGAAAGAAATACAATCCTTACGGTGACGACTTTGTAGTGGATAGGATAGATCTGAAGAGAATAGTGGAGGAAGTAGTGGGTTTAGAGGAAATAACCGTGTCACAAGACATTGACATAGTCGATGATCACAACGATGAGTGGGTTGACGACTGGTCGAAACCCGAGGTGGAGTTCGACGATGAGCAACAGCAGTCAAATGAACAAGACCTGACGAACCTGCGTGTCTTAGAGTGGCTGAACGAAATGACATCAGACCCTAAAAAGACCAGCGTTACGATTCAAGACGTAGATCGTGAAAGCGCGAAATACATTAAGACCGAACGAGATGATCCTTCCTGGGCTGCCCAGGAAGGACAACTTCTCATTCCAGCTTCTAACCTTGACTTGATATCCGGTATGCGATCGACGGGGACGCCGATGGATATTTTTGTCCGGGGAGTGGGGGTAGGACTTACCCACACTGAAAACCTGATAATAAAAAAATTGAGAATAGCAAGAGAAACAGGAGAGTTAGAAGCAGAAACAGGCGAAGAACCTAAGAAACCTGACATAGGCAGGGTAGTTGAGTCATATTTTAACTTACCAAATGAATATTCAAGTAACATAATACTAACAGACAGTGATTTCATACTCACAAACAGAACATGTGCGATAGCAATCACCGCAGACATGAGTTTTAGGACAGCCTTAGCGGCAGATTTTAAGAGAGAATACAAAAACGTGGAATTCCTTCGGAAGCAAAGACCAGGGATAGGGGGCGTGGCAGCCTTACCTCCGGCGGTGTCGCAGATACCGGGAAAGTACTTATGCTTCTTGGTAACGAGGGCGACAGAGAAGCAGCACGTGGACCCAGAAAACCTAGTCTTGTCTTTGACGAGGCTGAGGGACTTCCTTGTGGAAATGGACGTGAAGGAGCTCTCGCTTCCAGTGTACGATCCAAACAGAGGAAGACTGCATCCTCGGGAATTGTACGCGCTTGTACACGTGATATTCTCTGATACAAACATACAAGTATATCTACATAAGAAATATTACTTAAGTATAGGCTGAGTGAAGTGCGAAAGAGTGTTAGGCCACAGATTAAGTTGTGTGTAACATGTGATATGTGTGTTATGTTATGTTATGTGTTAGGTTATTAAGATCATGGGTAAGTAGAGGTTAGTGACCATGAACAACTGAATGACGATCTTGGGAATAGATCCAAAGTTTGGACTGTCCAATCTTAGGTCGAATTCCAAAATTTTAGAAACCAATTGATTTTAACAAATTTTAGGATAAATATCTTTTTATCTGAACTGTTTTAAGCAAATTTTAACGATATATGTTAAGGTGAAACTGACAAGTGTGACATTCGTGATTTCTTTTCTAGATCCTGATTGATCATTTAAATAACTCACTTGAGTCAAAGAATCGAATCAAATCGAACTTGAAAAGAATAGAATGGACAACTTCAACCTGGATGAATTGATGGACCTGGCAGAGGCATATGTAGGACCGATGGTAGATGCGATCTATCGTCGGCTGATCGAACGAGACTTCGCTCTGGAGGACCCAGAGGTGGTCATGTTGCTGACCGCCCTGATCAACATCTTGGGGCACGACAACCGTGGGGACCGCCCCACGGAAGTCCTGTTGATGGCAGCATATGGAGAAAGAGGAGTACTAGACCGCCCGAACATGAGAGTGATGAGGTGGAGAAACGGGGCTCTCTCAGGGAGTGACTTGGCGAATGAGCCTGGATTGGGAAGTTCTAGGACTTACCAACCAGGTGAGATGCCAATGCCCTCTAAGCCTAAACCTGGGTTGACGAGAATGCATCAGGAGATGAACAGCGAGGCGACCTCGTCTGGTTCACCACTGATAGCAGCTGTGCCACCAAAAAGGGCGAAAGTAACACAGAAGGTTCAGACGAACCAAACCATACAAGATCTGGACGAGATGAACGATCAGCTGAGAAGTACGAAGAAGGAGCTGGACGAGATGACCAGAAGCATGCTCCAGATGGAGGAAGATCGGTACATGTGGAGAAAGTTGTTTGAAGACTGCAACAAAAAGCAGGGTCAAGAGAACGAGCTTGATGGCAGTGTGGGAATTGATGAAGCCATCATGGTGTCCTAGTCCCAACGCTGACCCAATATTACGGGCGACACAAGACGTACAGAGGGAACTGAATGCAGACTGTAACCTGCGTGACCTCAACATCATATATAATGTGATGATAACAGCCTCTAAGAGCAACGGAGAAGATAAAGTAGAGTTGCCTGGCTGGGGACCAGAAGACTGGGTCAAACCTGGTAGCTGTCTGGCGGAAGTCTGTGGACTGGAGGGTCATGTTTGTGGAGGTCTAGACTGTGTGAAAACCCTGGAGAAACAACACAAGCAATTGACAGTATTGTTTGGAAATGTGGTGATGAAAGCAAGAACAGAAACGGAAATGATAGCAGATTGCCATGGAGGAACCGATGTGAATCTAGTGACTGCACTAGGATTCTACAGCATGTTTGGTTCTTTAGAGTCACTATTGAATCTAGAACAGAAACATGAGATGGTCACAGCCATCAGCGTAGAAGTATTCCCAGGAGTTCTGCAGACTGAGCAGAAGTATATAGGAAAATGGAGGGAAGCAATCGAAACAGAGATGAACATCAGACACAGCGAAACTTATTGTAGACCATCAGGAGCACGATATTTGGTGGGCTCAACGTTGGCTCCAATAAGCAAGAGCAGATATCCTGTACATTTCGTAGCTGTGGACGTGAAGAGTACAAGAACGATTGTGGATCAAGCCTTCTCAGTGCCGAAGTGTGTGAGATTGGCGAGAATGTCTGAAAAGTCTTACGAGTTACTATGTTAGATGTTCTCAGCAATTCCAGAGAGAACCAAAGAGGAGTTGGAGTCAATACTAGGAAAGAAGTTCATGGGATATGTGAGCGGGAACTTCAGTGACTTTGAAAAACAGAAACAGAGAGGATCAACTGTCACAGATTACAATGCAGGAGATGAGAATGATGAAATCCACCGAGTGATGATGGAAGTGGAACCATTGCTGGAAGCTTCTGGAAAAAGTAATTGGAGGAGCATCATGTTGACGCATGACGAGTTTCCTTGCCACTGCTTGCTGCAGACCTGGTGGTATCCCAAGCGTAGTAATCTGATGTTGATCTGGGACTCTGGAGAGCTGCTCTCCATGGGTTTACCAGATTCATCACAGACCGTAACAATAGTGATAGTGGGAGTTATGATGGCGATACGATGGCTGGAAGCTCATGTGAGAGAAAATATTAGACAGGAGGCGCCGACGAGATAACAATTGCGGAAATTAGATTGTCTAAAAGATTTAGATCTTTTTGAGACAATGTGCAAAGTTCTAAACATTCCGATGGAAGTGAAGAAGATATGGGCGAGAAAACGATTGATGCCATGGTTCAGAGCCAACATGACTGCATGGTTGTACGAGTATGCGAAAAAGCATATGTCGAAGCACGGCAGGGTGTACAGTGAATATCAGCTGGACATTGGGGCAGGAGCTTTCAAGTGAGCTCTCGTGACTCATCGGAATGCAGTGACCACCGCCGTGAAAAGAATTTCCAGAACGAGTGAGCGTGGTGGAAATGAGAAGGCAGAGATGCTGAAAGAAGATTTGGAGAGAAACGTGACGTTGTGTCTCCACAACAGTTTCTGCAGAAACAGAGAATCCAACGTGGATCCCCTACCATGCTGTAAACAGAGGGTAGAAGAGCAGAAGTGTTGGAGGACGGCTTCCAACAGCGTCAGGATAGGCAATGATGTGCTACAAGACACGGAAACCGAAAGTGCGGAGTCAGTATCACAGGAGGAAGAAATGGAACATTGATGAGTGGTCGAGAAAACAAGAGGCAACAAGAAAGAGAATTAGAAGAATTTAGAAGTTTTAGAACTTCTAAACGACGAAAAAAGAAGAGAACAAAGGAGTGATGAAGAAAACTTAAAACTCAGAATTGTTTTATGTGTGTGAAAAACTCAAGTGAGAAACCAAGCAACCAAGTTGTAATTGAAAACTGAAACATTTTGTTGAGTTTTGAAATTGTTGCATTTATAAATTTGCATTTTGATTTTAGTTGAAGTGGCTTTAGAGACACTTATTATTTATTTAGAAAGGCTTAAGGGAAGAGTATATTTAAATATTCCAGCCTGCATGATTGTTTTTAATCACTTAGGAAGACTGATCACTTTGTGGTGACATGAAAAACTTGAGTAACTTCTCGAAGAGGGAGATTGTTTCATTGTTATTTCTAACCACAAAGTTTCTTAGTTTTAATATTCAGGACAAGAACAAGCAAGATTTCCGAAGGGAAGAAGCATAGTAGGATAATTTTAGCTTGTTGGTTGGCAGGACTGTCCTGCAAGCCAACACCTTTTAAATCTAAGAGAAAAAGTTTTAATCGGGACATTGACACTGGAAGTCAGAAAAAATGTTTTATCTTAGGTTGTATCCTCAATGTGCAGATTAATGAGAGAATTTGAAGGCTATAGTGATGTAGTATGATGCCATTTATATTCTGCAGTGAGTCGATGTGACGTGGATAAAAGTAATTTCGTGCATTTTGTAAATTCTGTTCGATGACACTGTAACCATTTTACGAACATTGCGCGATTCAATGAGGACATTGACCGGACTGTCCGGGGAGTATGTGACATTCGACCAGAATGGCCAAAATGCAATCTCTGCAGAATTAGGAATTTTAGCAGTAAGCCTTCCGGATTGGTGGTTTTTAAGAACTAAGGGCGTTATTGGAACGTTTAGCCAAACGGTGAGGGCTGGAATATTCTAGTATTTTAAAATTTCAAAAATTCGAATGATGACGTCACATTTCTGAGAAATGCTGAAACGGCCATTTTAACAAGAAACGAGAAAAGAAACACAACAACATTAGTTGCGCTGACGAGAACAACTTTATCGAAATTGAAGAAATCGAAATTGAAGAAAACGACAACGAATAGCAGAGGACGTTCCGAGTTGCAACTATTGTGCTGCTACAATAGTTGCGAGGCCGTTGCGAGCAACGGTGAAGGGTAAGAGACAGCCTTCCGTGTTATTGTGAAATCGAACTTAAGGAGCTTGATTCAGTGGATTCACAAATCCGGAAGGGTTTCGGGACTGAAACTTTTAGCCTATTATATGAACTTTTAGCATCCTGTCATGTCCTGACTTGAATTTAATTGATATTTGGATTAGTTTTGAAAGGGATGAGGTGCTAGGAGTTGGGGGAAAGGGTTGATCCATCTTCGATGGAGATGATGATTTTTATCTACTGAACAAAAACAATAGTAATATAATAAGTAGTAGCCCTGTTGTTAGGAGTGACCTCGTGGTCTGGGGATACTGAGACCCAGCCATGAGCTCTTTATTTGCATGTAATTAAGTTAATTTGAGCGTTCTGGTCGAAGCCGGAGAACAGTAACGTTTTTGTCGACCCGATGTTGGAAAGACCACCGAAAAGTACTGGCTTGGTAGAGACGGTGAAAAGCATGCAAAGCTCTGTTTAGACGCTAGCCAGTCGTCTTAAGACTTAGTTTTGTTATCCGTCGATATGTATCTTCCGGGCGAATGTTACACAGCTAAATACTAGAGAAGAGTATGCGCAGCGACACTTGACCCTGAAACTGTGAGCAGAGGCAGGCGCGGGATTTTCTTGTTTCTATGTTCTGATGTTTATCAGCTAGTAACTTGTTTCTGTCATTGTTTAGTGTCTGTATTTATAATCAGTTCCTTTTTTGATTTTCAGTTCTGATGATGATAATAAAATCGAAACGCGTCAAACTTTGTTGTTTTCTAATTGGCTTGCCTCTACCTAGATTTCCAAAACGCATTCGACAAGGTGAACCACGCAATGATAGTTGAAAAATTAGGAGCTTTGGTGTGACATTCGACCAGAATGTGAAAAATGCAATCTCTGCAGAATTCGAATTTTTAGCAGCGAGCCTTCCGGATTGGTGATTATTAAGAATTAAGAACGTTATTGGAACGATTGGCCAAACGGTGAGGACTGGAATATTCTGGTATTTTAAAATTTCAAAAATTCGAATTATGACGTCATATTTCTGAGAAACGTCAGAAACGGCCATTTTGGCTAAAACAAGAAAGAAAAACAGAACAACATTAGCTGCGCTAACAACAACTAGGAAGTCGAGATTGGAAAACGACAACGAGTTACAGAGTAACAGAGAACACTCCGAGTTGCAACTATTGTGCCGCTATAATAGTTGCAAGGCCGTTGCGAACAACGGTGAAGGGTGAAAGACGGCCTTCCGGATTAAGAAGAAATCAGGATTAACAAGCTTGATCCAGCAGATTTGTCAATCCGGAGGGGTAAAGGAACTGAAACTTTTATCCTGTTACATAAACTTTTAGCTTCGTGTCATGTCCTGACTTGAATTTAATTAACGTCTGGATTCATTTTGATAAGGATGAGAAGCTAGGAGTTGGGGGAAAGGGTTGATCCATCTTCGATGGAGATGATGATTTTTATCTACTGAACAAAAACAATAGTAATATAATCAATAGTAGTAGCCCTGTTTTTAGGAGTGACCTCGTGGTCTGGGGATACTGAGACCCAGCCATGAGCTCACTATTTCTGCATGTAATCTAGTTAATTTGAGTGTTTTGACCGAAGCCGAAAGCAGTAACGTTTTTGTCGACCCGATGTTAGAAAGACCACCGAAAAGTACTGGCTTGGTAGAGACGGTGAAAAGCATGCAAAGCTCTGTTTAGACGTTAGCCAGTCGTCTTAAGACTTAGTTTTGTCTTCTGTCGATATGTATCTTCCGGGAGAATGTTACATAGATGTTTTTATGGCGCTCCTGGGTGTTATTCTTTTTAACATCATGACCGGCAGAACCGTTAACGAACCGTTAAGAACCGTTAAGAACCGTCCGGGCGGAAGGGTAGTTCGGAACGCGGAAGCCTTCCGGATTACCGTGAATAGTTTTTTAACCTAGTTAAGACCGAAAATTCACGAACCAGGAAGGGTGGGGGGATTCGCGGTCCCGTCATTTCCTGAATGGTAAGTGACCAAAAACACTTAAAGATATATATAAAACCAAACAAAAAGTAGTATAGTACCCAAGAAAAACAAAAAACATAAAAAATAACCGAAAAAACCAAAAACAGTATAAAAGTAAAAAATCAGTAGAAATCATCCCCCCAGACAAGATGTGATCCGACCCTCCCGTTTGTTGTTGATAGATATATTGTTGTTACAAGCGTTTATATCAGTCAGGATTGTTATGATCAGTTTTGTAGCCCGTTTGTGAGGCTTGCACTGTAGGGTTATTTGAGCATTTTAGCACGTTAATGATAAATTGTGCTCAATCCGGAAGGGTCAGCTGATTTGCGCTCAATTCTGAAGGGTCTTGGGAGAAGACTGATCCGGCAAGCAGTACAAGGAGCAACAAGAAGGGGCTCAACGACAACAACAATCGACTGTTGGGTATCGTTAGCAAGTTTTGTGTCCCTTTTGGTACAAAAATTAAGATAGTAATCTGTGGGGGGCTCGACAGTGCTGCACTGTAGTGACCCTTCACCGAACTGCGAATATCCGAGTTAAGCACCTTAATTCGGATATTAGACAAACCCGGAGGTATATAGTATTACTACTATTATTAATCATATAGCCTATATTAATAGTCTTATATCGTTTTTCAGTCAAAAACAACGAAAACAGACCGGTTTTTAGGGTCAAAATAGCGAGATTTTGATCCCCCCACAAGTCGCGCTTTTTGAAATATCGATATTTTTTGAAACGGAAAAAAGCGCTAAGTTAGTGTGTTACATCGTAACTGCACTACCATAATAGAGAGAACCGGTTAAGTTTAGTTCGAAAGTGGTTGGAACTATTTTGGTACCGAGAACCGAAATTTGGTGATTTTTGAGAAAACGAAACACTATAACATTAGAAAATTTTTCGAAATTTTTGAGTTACAACAGTAAAAATAGTTGTTCGGACAACGTCCACTAGTGAATCTACAAGTTTTAAAACCCGCTACCCGAAAGCCTTCCGGGTTGCAGAGAAATCGAACTTAACGTGTTTGATTTGGTGGATTCATCAATCCGGAGGGGTACAGGTAGCATAGTTTTTCGCAAATTTTTTCAGCAAAAGCGTTTTAGATCGGGTCTTTTGCATTGAACTAGAAGAGTATAGGCCTTCTGAGCTCGGATCAATAATTTTTGGGTCGAAAGGACCTGATTTGCGGAAAAAGTTAGGCGGAAACTATAAGAGAGAAAAATTTTTGAGTTTAGAAAAAAGACGTTTTGGTTAATAACTTTAGAACTACTGGGCATATCGAGTTGATCTTGGTACCAATAGATCAGGAATTAGCTGAGCTTACTGATAGGGACAGTTTTTCGGAAAAGTAAGCGTGAAAATTTTTTGAGATTGTTTTTAGCAAATTCCTCAATTTGGAAGGGTACACCCTTCACGTTTTACAAAAATTTTTTAGAAAAGCCCTTATACCCCTAACAAAAGGTAATAGCGGTTGAATAAAGTAACTTTCGGCTGTTCTAGACGAAAAGGGAAGGCTAAAGGCACAGCAAAAGCTTAAGCGAGCCGAAGTTAGGCGAGCGATAAGACCCTTCACCGTTAGTGTGAATTGTCAAATAAGAGGCTTAACTTCAATCCGGAAGGGTCTAGGAAAGTAGTGCATACCCTTCATAGTTAATTGAAAGAGCAAAATTGCATCGGAGAACGTATCCGGAGGGGTATAGGTTGAAAGAAGGAAATCTCCGAAAATCTACTTTTCGCAATCCGGAGGGTCAAATTTTTTTAAAGTTAGGAGGGGTCCGAATCCGGAGGGGTCTTATAGTTGCTAATTCGGAGGGGTCCAAATCCGGAGGGGTCTTATATTAACTAACTCAGAGGGGTCCCAATCCGGAGGGGTCTAGATTCTGCCAGTCCGGAAGGGTCCTATTTGTGCCAATCCGGAGGGGTATTATTTTATTAAAGGACTTAGGTAGACGAAAAAGACTAAAAAGTGAGAGGTATTAGGTTATTAGCACACAGGCTAGCTATCAGTGACTGCACTGGTAACTTGCCTTTCAATAAGAACCAGACCAAAACAAAACAGATCCGAACTCGGATATTCGCGACACTAAGTCTAAATTAAAAAGAGCGTGATTCATTGGTGTGGATTGTAACATAAAACGTTTTTGGGAAAAGTGACTGCCCTGAGGATTTTAGTAGGTCTAGCTCGGGCAGTCCGAAGGCAGATAGGTAACACAGTACTCGGTGGGTGCAATAGCCGCCCACTTGAGAAAATTACTGCCTTCAAAGTTTTGTCTCTTTGGTGCAGCACCGAGCAGGGAAAGCTTTTTCTTTAAAAGACAAGTTCGACTATTGTACTGCGACCGACTAAGATTACATTACAAATACGTTTTTTTAGAGACATTCATATTCTGTCAATATATATATTTTTGTTTTTGGTTTTTAAGTCAACATAAACTGTGCTTGATTGGGTAGTGAGTACATTATCTTTTAAATTGACTGATAACATCATATTGTGCTAGTTTTCAAATCTTACCACCGATAATCGGTTAGTGTGAATAAATTTTATACAAACTGTACTCTGATAACATACAGGGATTCGTGGTCACTATTTAATAGAATCTTGTGAAAATTATTGTGTTGTGTCATTATTATTGTTAATAAAACTGTAAGGTCTCTAGCAATCGGGTTAAGCATAGGCATTAATAAGTGACAAATAGAGAATGAGTCTAGACAAGTCAAGGATACCAAAACGAGGTAATAGCTCTAGGAAATTCATACCTGAAAAGCAAAGAAAAACGATGACCGATCCTTTTGTGGATTGGATCAAGCGATCCCGGTCCGATAAAGGGGAGACGGTTTCAGGCAGAATGGTTGAAACGAGAAGTCAGAAGACCTCAGAAGAGCGAAAAGAACTGTTAGAAGTGGAGGTCAATACGGACCATACCATGAACGACAACCAGGAAGTAAATGGACTGGAAGGGAGAGGCAGAAGGCTGGCGAGTGAATCTACTCCGGTAGAACAAGGCCATGATTTTGCCACTTCCACCGGGACATTGGATCGAGAGGAGATGTCGGAACTGTCCGACATCTCAACTGAAGTAACGGCAACTAGAAGATCTCCGACAGACAACACTATGATGGCAGGAGGAACTGGGAAACAAACAACGTCATCATCATTCTCAGAAAGAATGAAGAACACCTTCGGAAACATCTTTCCATTCAGCATGGGAGGAGGAGCAGGAAACGACGGTGAATCCCAGGAGGAAGAGGATGAAGAGGAGCAAGAGGACTTTGGATCTCAAGTCAGCCTCAATGGTTCGATCCAGGATAATGAGGCACACGTCGGAAGAGAGACTGGAACCATGGACAAATTTGGTGTAGTGACAACGATAAACAAAGAGGCAAACACAACGGGCCAGTCAAAAGACTTCGCGATTAGGACAAGTTCAGAGCCACAAACTGGAGAGAGTAGAACCAGAGGGCTAGGCAACGCGTTAGTGGATCCTGAAATAGATAATGAAAAGAAGTCGAGGCAGAGAGTTAAGGCCCGGATCTCGACCAGCACGAAGCTACCTGGGACCGACAGGGTTACACCACCACTAGTGACGCCACTCGTGGATAACGGGGCAGCACTAGAGGAAGCCTTAAACAACATAGTGGACAATTTAGGAGAACAAAACGAGCAGATGTCAATAAGGATGAGTGAACTAGAAAGGGAAGTCCACATTGAAAGAGAGAGTCTGCGGGAAGAAATAAACCGCAACAGACAAAAAGTTGACAGGAGCGAAAAACGCTTGAAAGAAAGAACGGACGAACATATGGCGAGGAACTTGTCGCGAATGACAAGAGAGGCGGAACAGCGAGAGTTACGCTTAAGAGACGACATGGAGAAGTTAAGAATTCAACAAGAGCAGTCTCTTGGGACTCTTGACACAAAGATAGACGCGATGATGGAGAGGCGAACTCAGGCTATCATGGATAGGTTGGACGGGCTACTAAGCAGCAAGAGTGGACCAAAAGAAGGAGAACCGAACTCGGGGGGTCCCAGCAGGGAACCGAGGGTGAACTTCAATGAACATCAAAAGAGGAAGACGTACGGATCCACTAGAGGCAGGGGCAGTTCATCAGGCTATGCCACAAGGGGTAATGGAGCATGGAGCCCGAGCAGTAGAGCAAGTTCAACGGGGAACAGACAAACCTCTAACGAACGACCAACGCAAGGCACACATGCGACTGGGAGAAGTGATTCCGGCAACAGGGGGCATGCGAGCCCGAGGAGGAGTCATGTAGGCCAAGAGGGAAACACTCACGGCGATTCGGATTGCAGGGATGCACCTCATACAGAGCCTTTGACGAGGTGTGAGGACACTCAAGCGGGACACTCAAGGGATGCTACGGCAATGGCCACAGCATTTGAACCCCTAAACAGGTCTTTGGAGACATTCCTGACAAGGTTATCAAGAACCAATGAACGCAGTGAGAAGTCCAGAAGAGTCTTTAAGAAACCAAGATGCTACAAAGACGAATCTGATGGCTGTATTGATACCTGGATAGAGGTAATGAAGCTGAGGAAGAGGACTTGTCGGAGAGACAGTAATGCAGTGCGCTCACCAGCAACTTGGAAGGGACAGCCCTGAACTGTGTCATGGCCAAGAAGCAATATCAACGTGACACTGCTGAGAAAATCTTCGAAATCCTGTTAAAACGTTTCGGATCAGGGGTGCAGGGGCACCAGGCGATGATGCGCTTCGAGAAACGAAGGCAACAAGAAGATGAAACGATAGACAAGTTTCTCGATGATTTGGAAATGCTTAGAAGACGCAGCCAACCGGATGAGTCAAACCGAAGGATGAACCTGGCCGTAGCCTCGAAATTTATCGATGGTGTGAAGAATGATGAACTTCGTACGAGGCTAGCAACGCATTACACACCACTATCAACCAATGCGCCAACACCGGAGGAGTTGAGGCTCAAATCAAAAGAGTATCTTTTGTTGAAACCTCCTTCGAGATCTGGATATTACAAGAACAATTATGGAAATTTTAACAACGGACCAGCAAACCAAGGGAACAATTGGTACAAACCGAGGGATGATATGGACAAGAGACGTTCTTGTGCTAATTGCAGTTCAACAGACCATCATGTGTCAGCATGCCCAGCTTACAAACAAGGCATGAAAGCAATAGGCTTTAGCCTCGAGGACGAAGATGCGTCAGAGTTGGACCATGAGGATTTCATGAGAGGAGTAATTGCGAAATTCGGCCCGAGGTGTTTCTTTTGCAACTTGGAAGGTCATTTTAAATCAGATTGTCCGCAATTCTGGGATGCAATAGCAGACATTAAGCATCCAAGACATGAAGAAGCTTTGTCAGGAGTGAAAGCCAGCAAGGCTCGACTTTTGAGTGAAGCAGAAGCACGCAGAAAGGATAAACCTCAAGAGCTGGCGGCAAAGAAAATGCAAGCGGTAATAGAGGAGACACGTGAGCCGGAACCAGCAACTGCGGCTCACGACTTCAAGATCGATTATAAGGCAGCCGCGAGGGATACTCTAAATAGAGTGCAGCAGGAACTAGTAACGAAAGAGATCGAACAAAAAGTGAAACTTGAACTGGAGAATGAAAAACTTCAGGAGCAACTGAATATTTTCGAAGCAACGGAGTTCGAGGAAACTAAAGCACCAAGCAGTTTGAGCATGAAGCTTAATGTGATCTCCGGTCAGAGGTTCGGCATGGTGCCGCAAGGAAGCAAGATACAGTCGATAATCTCAGTGGCTGGACATCAGGTGATCAGGAATCTGAGTTAACCATCCGAGTTCACTTTGATGCATTTGGACACATATGCAGATTATCTGAGGCAGGTGGAGCCACGCACCGAGTCGAGAACTGTGCGAGCACTACTAACGACGGGTGGCCCTCGCATGAAAAAACTTCATGGACGCTACCTAGAGGTCTATGGGCCGTATCAAGTAATGCTGAACGTGGATGGAATCAGTATCTACACCAGGACTTATCTAACAACAGATGATGACCAAATGGGGCAGATCTATTTGGGAGAAGAGGAACTCAAGGTCCGCAGGATAGGCCATGACGCCATGATGGAACAAGACGCAGTACAAATTGGGTATGAAGCAGATGTGACCGCACATCTGCTCGACACCAACGGAACAAAACTCGGAGTCACAGGGCTTCTGAACACAGGAGCGGTAGTGAGTGTGATGCCGATAAAAACTTGGGAAAGAATGGGCTTCACGCGGGAAGATCTAATTCCAACGAATCTCCGACTGGCCGCCGCCAATCGAGGAGCTATCTACGTGGCCGGAAGAACACCAATAACGGTCCTCCACATGGGAGGACGGGATCTTTGGATGAGCTTCCTGGTGGTAGAGAATCTGGACGACGCCGACCAATTCATCTTGGGCAGAGATTTTGTCAGGAATTTTGACGTGATGATTGACTTGAACAACTGTCTGATACGGATTAGAAACCCGGACCGAAAGTATGTTAAGAGACCAATAAATAGGATAATAACAGACGAAAACAAGGTACCAATTTTCTTGGATAGAAAAGGAAAATTACAACCAGGACAAGCTGTAGTAGCAATTTTTAGAATGAGAAATTTGAATTCGTTAAGTGATAGTAAACAGGTTTGCTTAGTACCGAATCCAAATAGTCAGAGTTCGGTGATTTTAGGCCGGAGCTTCTCGGTAACGCGAATCGGACTGTGTGTCAGTGTGTTGTTGAACACACTGGACACCACGGTTTCAATCCATTGTGGAAAGAAGCTTGGCTACGCTTTGCCGATGAGGACCGAATATGAGGAGACACAAAACTTGAAGAAATATAGTGTGAAAGACTGTCCTTATCACGCCAATAAAGATAAAATTTTAAAGAGGATTAATGAATTAAAATCTATTCATAAATTGTTTTCAATGAAATCCGAAACGGACGACGACTTATCAAGCTGCTCGAATTTTCCGGAACGCCCCTCGTCATATGAACTAGAATCTGACAAACCGGTTTTGCCAGAGATAGAACATTTAAAAGGGAAAATAGGTGAGAGAGATTTCGAAAAATTGCGGGACCTCCTAAATCGGAACGCAGATGTATTTTCAAAACATAAGGCGGATATCGGTTGCTGTAATTTCGTCGAACACGAAATCGAACTAGAAGAGGGCGCCGTTCCCCATAGGGAAGGCGCAAGACGAATGACGCCACACAAATCGGAAGCGTGCCGAGCGGAAATAGAAATGTTGCTTGAATACGACATGATAGAACCCTCGAAATCGCCATGGGCTTGCGGGGTAGTAATGGCGAAAAAGAAAGGGGGGCAGCTTAGATTTTGTTGCGACTTTCGTTACTTGAACGCGGTAACGATAAAAGATGCGTACCCGATACCGCGAATAGACGAGAGCCTATCTAAACTTGGTGATGCCAAGTTCTTCACCACATTGGACTTAGGTTCTGCCTTCTGGCAGGTCCCTCTGCGGAAGAAGGACAGAGAGAAAACCGGATTCGCGTGCGAATTGGGATTGTACCAGTGGAAGAGGATGCCCTTCGGCTTGTGCAATGCAACGGCCACTTTTCAAAGACTGATGGCTCAGGCTTTGACGAGAGTGACCAAGAAGTACGGGAATCTCGTGATGTGTTACGTGGATGACGTAGTCATAGCGACACCGACCCTGGAAGACCACATTGATAGGCTCGATGAGGTCTTTGGATGCATGAAAAGAGCAGGATTAAAGTGCAAACCATCGAAATGTGAAATCCTTAGGGACTCGATTAAGTACCTAGGAAGAATGGTGGATAGGCATGGTGTGAGGCCGGACCCGGAAGCAGTAGAAGCAGTGTTGACATGGAAAGCCCCCAGAACGGACACACAGCTCCTGAGCTTCCTAGGGTTTGCCAAGTACTACCGAGAATTCATAAAAGGATATGCGGACAAGGTGTACCCGATGCAGAAGCTGATGCGCAACAAAGGAAAAAAGTTCGAATGGAACGATGAGGCACAGGTTGCTTTCGAGAACATTAAGTGGGAACTGTGCGAAGCGCCAGTGCTGGGCATGCCTACAGAAAAGGGCATGTATGTTCTCGACACAGACGCATCGGTGGTGGCCATCTCAGGAATCTTGCATCAAGAGCAAGAATGGAACGGAAGAACAGTTCTCCGTCCCATTGCATACGGCAGCAAAGTCTTGAGTGACACAGAGATGAAATATGGCGCACCAAAAGCAGAAATGTTTGCAGTAGTCACCTTCGTGGAAAAGTACCGTGCATACTTGGGGAGCGCTCCCTTCAAGTTACGCGTGGACAACAGAGCGTTATCCTGGTTAAAGACCTACTCGATGGATCAGAGTTATATTGGTAGATGGATAGTAAGATTGGATGGCTACCATATGATAATCGAACATAGGATGCGTGATAAACACCAGAATGCTGACAGCCTCAGCAAGAAAACTGAGTTCTATGAAAGATTGGAGCAGAAGCAGGCCAATCAGGCGGAAATAAAGGAGGGATTCTGGTTTCTGGACAAAGAAACTTATGAAGCGCTTCCCTTAACGAGATGGTTGGATAAGTCTGGACATCCAATTCCAGGGCACCCTGAGTTACCTGTAGAGGAAGCAGCCGAGATAAAGATCCTATCCAAGGAGGACCCGGTCCCCTTGGATCTGTTGCTGCGCTCGAACCTGGTCCAGCAAGAACTCTCTCGCATGAACATAAACAGCATCTCATTATTGGATAAAACGGTGCAAGTCACACCGCAAGTGATGCGGATGCTGGGTGGATTGTTAGAAAGAGAAGTGACCAGAGATGACCCCGAGTGGACAGCAGCAGTGGCATCGCTAACAGTCAGGGAGAAGGTGAAGATCATGCCGTCCAGACGACAACACGAAGAGAACCAGAGGGATTGTAGGACAATAGTTCAGCAACTAGTATCCGCAATACCCCAAGAGATTTTAACCAGTACTTCTTACGGACAGAAAGAACAGGGGAGCAGCAAGCGTAAGAAAACCGTCACCTTTGTAGACCGGGATAAAGAGGGTGAAGAGGTAGAACAAAATCTGCTGCAAGACTATTTGTCCGGGGAGAAGGATGATGAGAAGAACCAGCGATCACAAGATCACCACCCGGGACGAGAAAATTTGTCCGGGGAGTCTGAGATAAACGAGAAAATTCCTGATGAGAAACGGGACCTAGAGAACAAGGTTTTGTCCGGGGAGTTCAGATGGATGCGAAGGAAGCACAGACATAATCTGGAGGAGCGTGAAGTCTCCATCACAACCACTTCGACGGCGGATAATTCAGGAAGCTCAGGAATGGACACCTATTCAGACAGGAATTCGAGCTCGGGATCGGAACTGTCAGAACTAGCGATACACACGCTACTAGTGGAAACTCGGGCAAGGAACCTGGACAGAGAGGTGTACCAGGATCCTGACAGCGATCGCTACCTAATACCAAGCGAAAGAGTCTTTGATAACGCAGCGGATGACTTAGAAACGATAGCGGTATCGAAACGTTCGATAAGCCTGTTGCCGCAGAAAGGGGTAGTCAGGACTGATCTTCAGCCGTTTGAACAAGAAACACAACCGTTGGCGAAGAGTTGGTGCGTTAAGATGGAAGAAGACACACATCAGCCCAACGAGCTGAATAGTCAGATGAGGGTCATGAAGACATACTTGAAGGCGAGATACAGACTCTCGGACCTTCTAAGAGCGCAGAGAAATGATCGCATGACAAGCAACCTGAAAAGGTGGATCGACAATGGCTCTCCGGATAAAGGGGACCTCGAGGAGGATAGTTATCGCATCCTGAGACAATACTTCATGCAGAAGGAAGGGAGGTTATATTTGAACAAGGACGGGATCGTGGCTTGCAAAAGAAGAGAGGAAGATAAAGTCCTATACAAGTATAACGCGATAGTGTTACCCCAACTCTATCAGACAGAACTATTATTCAGGTCACATGATCAAATGAGCCATCAGGGGATCGACAAAGTATATCAGAGGATCCTGAAGCGCTTTGAGTGGCCTGGGATGAAAAAGGCATGCGAGAAATGGGTAACAGCATGTCTGTCATGCCAACAGGTCAAGGATCCAAGGAAGTTGCGATTTCCTTTACAATCGATCGAGTCGTTTGAATTCAACGAGGTGGTGCAAATAAATCACCAAAAGATATGCATGACAGACAGTGGTTATAATCAGGTGCTGGTCATGATAGATCATTTCACGAAGTATGCAGAGGCCGTGCCCTGCATAACTGCCTCGGCGGAAGAGACATGCGACCACCTGATCAATACGTGGATAGCAAGACATGGTTGTCCGATGACGTTTCAATCGGATAATGGAACAGCTTTGGTAGGAGAGCTTACGAAAGAGCTTATGAGACGCTCACAGGTCGCTCAGGCTCACTCCACGACATACCACCCTCAGACGAATGGCTTAGTGGAAAGACAGAACAGGACGTTAGTGTCGATGCTGAGAGTATATTGTTCCAGGTACATGACCGATTGGGACAGATACCTTCCACAGGTGATGGGAGCATATTACAGCACGCAACACTCCACCAATGGAGTCAGTCCACACATGATGCTAACTGGACACGAAAAGTCTTTACCCTTAACCTTCTTCTACCCAGAATATGAGGGAAAGAAAACGTCCCCACAGGTCTACGTGAGGGATGTGATCAGACGCCAACAGGAGCTGAACGATTTGTGTAGACGAAACACTCAGCAGGCACAGGCAAGGCAGAGGAAAAAATTCGACAAGAAAGCAGCTGGTGCAAAGGCTTACTCGGTGGGAGACTACGTATGGGTATTCCAGAACGTTTTACCACCGAAAGGGACAAAAAAGCTCCTAAAAAAGTGGAGGGGACCCTTCATGATTATAGAGGTGCATCAGGAGGGACGCTTTTATAGACTGAGTACTGGCCGAGCCGCCCACTACGAGAATATAAAGCCACACAATCCATCGACAGAAGACTGGTGTATACCTGCAGACATGGAAGAAGGGGATTATCTAAGGATGGATCCTGCTTGTGAGGTCAATGAAAAAGGCACCAGGGAGAAGAACGATGGAAACGAAGTCGTAGAGGAAGGTACGGATACACCGCTGGACCTGGATCCAAACGAACAGATCGAAGCGGACGATGAAACCTTACCCTACCTAGAGGAAGATTGGCAGGATCCCGAACAGATAGAGGTTCCCAAGAACTTGGAACCGGATCTTCCGTTCACCATACAGACTCGTCAGAAGGACGGGATGAGACCAAGAAAGAAATACAATCCTTACGGTGACGACTTTGTAGTGGATAGGATAGTTCTAAAGAAGATAGTGGAGGAAGTAGTGGGTCTAGAGGAAATAGCTGTGTCAAAAGACATTGACATAGTCGATGACCACGACGATGAGTGGGTTGACGACTGGTCAAAAATCGAGGTAGAATTCGACGACGAGCAACGGCAGTCATATGAACAAGACTTGATGAACCTGCGTGTCTTAGAGTGGCTGAATGAAAAGACGTAGATCGTGAAAGCATGAAATACATCAAGACCGAACGAGATGATCCTTCCTGGGCTGCCCAGGAAGGACAACTACTCATCCCAGCTTCTAACCTCGACCTGATACCCGGTATGCGATCGACGGGGACGTCGATGGATATTTTTGTCCGGGGAGTGGGGGTAGGACTTACCCACACTGAAAACTTGATAATAAAAAAATTAAGATTAGCAAGAGAAACAGGAGACTTAGAAGCAGAAACAGGCGAAGAGCCTAAGAAACCTGACATAGGCGGGTAGTTGAGTCATTTTTTAACTTACCAAATGAATATTCAAGTAACATAATACTAACAGACAGTGATTTCATACTCAAAAACAGAACATGTGCGATAGCAATCACCGCAGACATGAGTTTTAGGACAGCGTTAGCGGCAGATTTTAAGAGAGAATACAAAAACGTGGAATTCCTTTGGAAGCAAAGACCAGGGATAGGGGGCGTGGCAGCCTTACCTCCGGCGACGTCGCAGATACCGGGAAAATACTTGTGCCTCTTGGTAACGAGGGCGACGGAGAAGCAGCACGTGGACCCAGAGAACCTAGTCTTGTCTTTGACGAGGCTGAGGGACTTCCTTGTCGAAATGGACGTGAAGGAGCTCTCGCTTCCAGTGTACGATCCAAACAGAGGAAGACTGCATCCTCGGGAATTGTACGCGCTTGTACACGTGATATTCTCTGATACGAACATACAAGTATATCTACATAAGAAATATTACTTAAGTATAGGCTGAGTGATGTGCGAGAGAGTGTTAGGCCAAAGACTAAGTTGTATGTAATAGGTGATATGTGTGTTATGTTATGTTATGTTATGTTATGTGTTAGATTATTAAGATCATGGGTAAGTAGGAGTTAGTGACCATGAACAACTAAATGATGATCTTAGGTATAGATCCAAAGTTTGGACTGTCCAATCTTAGGTCGAATTCCAAAATTTTAGAAACCAATTGATTTTAATAAATTTTAGGATAAATATCTTTTTATCTGAACTGTTTTTAAGCAAATTTTAACGATATATGTTAAGGTGAAACAGACAAGTGTGATATTTGTGACTTCTTTTATAGATCCTGATTGATCATTTAATAACTCACTTCAGTCAAATATCGAATTGAATCAAATCAAACTTGAAAGAATAGAATGGACAACTTCAACTTGGATGAATTGATGGACCTGGCAGAGGCATATGTAGGACCGATAATAGATGCGATCTATCGTCGGCTGATCGATCGAGACTTCGCTCTGGAGGACCCAGAGGTAGTCATGTTGCTGACCGCCCTGATCAACATCTTGGGGCACGACAACCGTGGGGACCGCCCCACGGAAGTCCTGTTGATGGCAGCATATGGAGAAAGAGGAGTATTAGACCGCCCGAACATGAGAATGATGAGGTGGAGAAACGGGGCTCTCTCAGGGAGTGACTTGGCGAATGAGCCTGGATTGGGAAGTTCTAGGACTTACCAACCAGGTGAGATGCCAATGCCCTCCAAGCCCAAACCTGGGCTGACGAGAATGCATCGGGAGATGAACAGCGAGGCGACCTCGTCTGGTTCACCACTGAGAGCAGCTGTGCCACCAAAAAGGGCGAAAGTAGGACAGGAAGTTCAGACGAACCAAACCATGCAAGTTCTGGATGAGATGAACGAAGAACTGAAAAGTACGAAGAAGGAGCTGGACGAGATGACCAGAAGCATGCTCCAGATGGAGGAAGATCGGGACATGTGGAGAAAGTTGTTTGAAGACTGCAACAAAAAGCAGGGTCAAGAGAACGAGCTTGATGGCAGTGTGGGAATTGATGAAGCCATCATGGTGTCCTAGTCCCAACGCTGACCCAATATTACGGGCGACACAAGACGTACAGAGGGAACTGAATGCAGACTGTAACCTGCGTGACCTCAACATCATATATAATGGGATGATAACAGCCTCTAAGAGGGTCAAGAGGGTCAAGAGATTGAGCGCTTAAGGCAGGAATACAAAGAGCGATCGGAGCAGATGGCGTTGACAACAGCCGTGGAGAAAGTGATACCTGCAAGGGATATTCCTCGTGGGCAGTCCCCGATGGAGCTCTTGACGCCTCGAGAAATGAGTCAAACAACGGAGACACGACCTCCAGTAGAGACAAATCGAGTAACGATCCCGGATCCTAGTGACACCTTGGGTGACCCCGTCGTAGAACAGACAGTTAGGAAACTGACAGAGACAGCTGGACGACTGGTCGCTAACAAGAATGCGCCAGGTTCCGGGGTGACTGCACCCTATGGAACGATTGACGATACGGGCAGAGTACGACTCTCCCAGACCGTGATCAGACAAGGGATAAGTAACGTGACACCACCCATGGGGAGCTCGAGAATCCCAGAGAGGAAAGTACGAAAGATGCCAGCGAAGAAAGTGTCTCGCATAATAGACGTGCAGAAGAATAATCTTTGAAATATAATTTCATGGGAGTTCCGGAGACAGATCCGAGGGCCTGCTTCAATCGAGCTACCTAGAGCCCAGCTGTGAACCTGCAGCAACCACCACTCGGGACATCTCACCTGATACTGGGAGACAGCTTGGTCAGAGTGCTGTCAAATTTGAGGACCTCGTGGGTCACCACGGTGATGGCCTTTGGAGGAGCGACGATAGCCCAATTATATCGGATGGTGGAACTGATGAATCCAGGAAGGATTCCCAATGTGATGATCTTAGTTGGGACGAATGACATCTCCAGAGGTTCAGACGAGCAGGAAGCACTATGGGAGTCAATGATGGTGTGTTTGTTTACTACCCTCTGGCAGAAATTCAGTTGCGCGGTACTGACCGTTTGCACTGTGCCCATGAACGCGAGAAGCCTGACAGCCTCAGGAAGAAGGCACAACGAGGGAGTCGTAAGATGGAACAACATCTTGAGGAACCTAGCAAGTCGAAATGCCGGAAGAATGATCCTCATGGACATCGAACATGAGTTGAGAGCCATGGATCAGGCCAGACTGACCACAGACGGCATCCACTTCGACAGTATTGAAGGACAAGCTTGGTTGAATCGAGTCTTCCAAGAGCGGCTGGACGAGCTGGAAGCAGAACTCTTTGACACAGGAGTGCTGAAGGAAGAAGGAACAGTGAGTGACGCGGTGATTACCACCTTTGTGCCTCCTTGCTTGGAAACACGCTTGGGTTCGGTCCCGGCCGTCACGAACTACAGGCAACAAAGCTCCAGCGAACCAGGTCGAAGAACAGACGTACAGGATCGATTGGGAGAAGCACCGATGAGGAGGACTATTCATCCTAGGAGAAGAATAGGACCTGTCAACCCAATCGAAGAGACAGCAGGCACATCTAGATCGGACACTAGATCGGAGACGACGAGTACCAGTCGAGAGGAGAGACCGAGCAGAGGCTCATTGATGTGGTCGAGACCCATACCGTCTCCCTGGCACATATACAAAGACGAACTGATGAAGCTGGATCTCCAGAGAGTAAGCTTCATCGAAGATGCAAGGAGGATGCTGAATGGAGCGATGCTATCCGTCAGCAGATTGTACTCGATAACCGGCGTAGACTGGTTGATAGCCGCTAGCATAAATTTCAGCTCCACGACGGCCTTGAGATTTGCTGACTTAGAGGGACTGCCCTCTAACAACACGATGGGACCAGTGAATGCGAGACCGTTGCAAGATGTGAGGTTGAACCATGATGAGGGGAATCGTGAAGAGAGACCAGGAAGATTCCTGACGACGAGAGCGCCGATTGGACAACACGTGAAGATATTCAGGCAGCTGACGACACCACCTGGTCATGTGAAGGAAATAGTGTACCCAAAACTAGTGAACCAAGATGGTGATGCCCAGAGATATGGCGGATTGACAGCGATAAAGAAAGATGAAACCATCTTCGTCGCCTATGACAAAGCAGAGATGAGGAAGGCCAAGATTATGGTAGTAGCGAATTCAGAGTTCGTGTACACTTCCAAGTCTTTGTTTTGGCCGGACGTCATAATGTTGGCAGCGGTCGACCTGGACCTACTGCAACCAGTATCTTTGTTTATAGGGGTACAAAGGCAGATGGACATGAATCCAATTACGATTGTGTTTGCTGGCATCAGTGACCATCTACACAGTAGAGGTTTTCTGAGCAGACTCAGAGATCCTACAACAGCAGAGAAGGCTGTATGGCCAGCGATAAAAGACATCCTTGAGTCGATGGGTGAAGTGGGGGATGCGACGAAGGAGGGGTCATTCAATAAAGTGGCATTGAGAGTAGTATTCGCGTTGTCTCCGGGATATGCACATCTCCCGGATGGACTGAAATTCGTGTATGCAATTGTGGCCTTACTCTCGGAAGGAAAATATGATGTGATCATATCAGCTCCGAATCGCCTGATAGAAATGGAGAATCTGAGGCCACTTAAGTCTGAACTGCCTGCAGTATAGTCAGATATCTCAAACGCGATGAGAGGATTCAAGGACCACGCGCTACACATGGCATGTTAGTGTTGGACGAAGTGCTGGGGTTGGAACTGTCCAATTTCAGTCGACAACTCAAACTGAAACCGGGAATAGACGACGACCATCGAGTGATCACGGCAATGTCCAACGACTTATGGTTCCGAGCAATGGAAGTGGCAGGTGAAGACACAAGAAGGAAAAATTCACTGGAGACGAGAGCTCATCTGGAGGCGATGGTTCTGAGAACCAAGCCGGAAGCCAACCAGTGGCTACACCTGAACCCTAGAGTAGCGGCATTGGGTGCAGATGCTTTTGAGCAAGGCCCCGTGATGATCACGAAGATGCATGCTTACTTGTTAAAGGAGGTGAACCTGGCGGAAAATGCCGAAGAAAAGACCGCTGAGTTTGTAAACAGAATGTGTCAGATTACTCTGGAAACCTTCTGGACCCAGGAAATGAAAGGACAGGAGGGCTTTGAAAGGACAGACAGCATGCTAGAAGGGTTGGGAGCCGGATGGACCGCGTCCTTCTTGGCAAAAGTTTACCCGAAAGTCTCGCACTACTTGATAAAGGAATTCCTCCAAGCAGTAGTGAGAGTATCGATAGTGGAATTAATAGCCTTGTTCGTGACATTCGGAGCGGAGAGTTTCGTGAAAGGACCGGCGATGCTGCTCACCGATGGAATTCAGAACCTGCGGCTAGACGGACTTCTGACATTGATTGCAATTACCCACGGAAACTTGGGAGGACTAATGGAACTGGCACGTTGTCCAGAGCAGATGAAAGAGAGAGTGAGGAACTTGGATATGAAGAAATCCACGGACTCGTGGAACAAGATAAGAGACCTGAGACACACTCTTATCCAGTATCTCTTACAACAAAATCGCTTTGGAACGGGAGAAAACGAGACGATTGAAAGGGAGGAAGATGTTAGACGACATGTTGGAGGCATGCCACTGTTAACTGATCTGAGCTTGGCTATGAGAACCGATCCCTTGGCGCTGATCAGAGGAGTCACGGAGTTCGTGACAGTGATCTATGGACCAGCAGTCACGTTTGCGTTCCCTGACGTTAAAGTGGAAGCATTTGGAGGTCGGTGCTGCACCTGAACCTCATATCGGCAGTGGACGGTAGTACACTGAACTGGTGTGAGCAGCACACATTGCGGGAGCTCATGAGTGAAGATCTGTTATTTGCGAAAATATCGGAGCCAGAGATGACAGTCATCAATTTTGACGACCACTTCCGTGACCGCATGGGAGAAGTAGAAAGAGGACACATCGAGGTGTTTCCAAAGCTTTGGAACCTGAGACCCTATGATAAAACGAATGGTGAGATAACCAGAGTGCCTCGTCTCACTGCAGCATATCACAAAGTGAGAGAAGAGACGAAGGACTGGGGCGATTACATGAAGCTGCCGGAGGCAATCCCTGAATTCCCTCTGATAAGAAGGATGTTGCTCGGAGCAGTCTCCTTGGTACAGACTCCTAGATTGGGAGCATTCGAAGCCAATGAAAGGAGAGTAGGGAATTTCGTGGGAACGATGGATCCATACTTTGTAGGGAGAAATGCCGCCGTGTTACAGTACACACGATTTGCATACACGGATCAAGCGACGAGAAGGCGAATAAGCAACGCCGCGACTCCCAAGCCTGGAAGATTTGATGAGGAATGGAAGGAATTAGGCTTGCTCCGATGAGGATGAGAGGCAGGACCGAATTCCCTGAAGCCTCATTAATCCTGACCAGTGTGAAAAAGGAGATGAAAGTGGGAGGAATATTGCAGACGAGAACTTTCCTAGCACCCTTCGGCTGCGAAGAAATCAAAGTGGTCCATGGAGAAGAGGAAGATAAATCGGCCGGTACATTGCTCATACCGAGATTCCAGGAAGAAGCCGACAATGACGAACAAGGACCATCGAGCTCGAACAAGGATAAGTCAGAAGGAGATGACGGACAGGGTGGAAGCCGTCAAACCGAAGAACCCATGCAACAAGATCAAGCTGGTGGGGAAGACGACAGGGCATCGACAGGAGGAACGTCCAGCCTGGATTTCAATATCTTCAGTGATCTTGAGAATAATGCAGACACGTTGGAAACGACTGAGCCAGCGGATGAAGGCATCTCGACACTGGAGCCTCCGTCAGCCTTTATGGAAATGAAACGGAATTTGCCGGAGAGCAGCTCTCCTGGCAATTCAAGAAATAATGACCAGAGAATCCTCATGGAATCACCTCGGAGGAGAAGAATAGAGGCTTCAGCCAGAGTACCTTTCTTGGGAACGCTGCCCGAAGAAGAATGGGAAGTTCATCACCGAGACCACGAGAGTAGGACGGAATGCAAACTGGATAGAGTGGCGTTTATGGAAGAAGTCTGGACCGTGGTTCAAAGCTATGGGACCCAGTCTATTCTGAAAACGGGTCTCAACCAACCCTTGATGAGAGAAGTGCTTGACAAGCTTGATGAGTATGAAGGGAGACTGAGTGAGTTGTTGATCGACTCAGCCACTGATGAGAGTGAAGCGAATTCTCCCATCAAGATGACACCGCAGGACGATGAAGGAGAGGTGGTGTATCTGTCAAGAACCAGGAGAGGGACGATGCGATCAAAAATGGTGATTGATAAAATCAATGCGATGAAAATGAAGTTAGGCAGCAGAGTGATGCCGAGGAGAGTTGAAAAGACGAAAGTGGATTCAGAAATATCGATGAAAGCTGGTAACTCAGCGAAAAGGAAACGAGTTGAGCAGGTCATGGATTTGGGGCAAGGTGATTATCAATTGTCTGGCACAGATAGAATGTTAACTGATATAGCGATGGTGCCACCCATTCTCATGGCGGGGATAAAGTCAACCGGTTATAAATCCAAAAGGAGTGACCGCACTCTGACTGGAGCAACCTTAGAAATGGAAATACTCAGCCAATGTGGAGAGAGCAAAATGAAAGACTTCAAGCCATCTCCCATGAATCATGGAAAGGGAAGTGTCGCAGGACAACTAACACCAGTGGAATACAACCGACTGACAGTGTCGGAGACTCTGTCGATAGATGAACCCACCGGTGGATACATGGAGATGTTGGAATACCGAAACTCGGCTAGAGGGTATGTAATGGCCCTGGAAGACGAAAAAGCCATGGAGGGTTATCTGGAAACGATGTTGCAAGGCACCACCCTCAAGCAGAAGGCGTACGGGAATTTGGCGTCGTCTGACATACAGGCGGAAACGATCGAGCAGTTAGTGAGCCTTCCATGGAAAGCAGTAGTGTTGAGGTATTTCGAAGAAGAAATGAGGACTATGCCAAGAATACATGCTCTCGTGGCAGTACCTTACGTAAGAACAGAGTTACAACTCAGCTTCGCCTGGTGCATGATGGGACTGACTTGCGAAGAATATGACTCAGAAGAAAGGAAGAGATCAAAAGAGGAAAAGGTTTTCCTTATGACGAACCTGAGGGATCTGATAGTCCAGGAGGGAGCAGCAGTAGCGTGTGCGAAGCGGAGAGACGCTCTCTGTTTCATTCGATTCCTGATAGAGCAGATTTCAGTACCTGCATTAAACACTTGTGTTAAAATGTTGAGGGAAGGCGACGAGCGAACGAAAGCCTTATTCTTGCTAGCACTGCTGGATATGCAGCAAAGTAAACCGATGAGGGTGAGCATGAAAGAACCTGAGGAGTTGGAACCCATGAAAAAGATAGACGAAATCAGGAGATTCTCAAACAAGGAGCTGAGACTCACTAAAGAATCTATGGGAGCATTGCCGAAATCCAGTGAATACTGTGGACCGATCAAGAAGAAATCGTATGGCTACGTATCCGGGATCATAGGGATCGCGTACAATCCTTTCCTGAGTGAAGACATACGCGATTGCTTCTTCGATTATGAGCAGGCGGTGTTGCTAAGATTCTGGACGTCCAGAATTGTAACGATTAAGAGCGTTAACAATACACAGGCCAAATTGGGACTGGTCTTGGAAGAAGAGGTGACTGCACCTTCAGTACCAAAATCCGACAAAAGAGTGGAGTTTGGGTTGGGATTCTCAGATGAATTACTGAGAACGAGCTTGATGACAGTGTGGGAATTGATGAGGCCATCATGGTGTCCTAGTCCCAACGCTGACTCAATATTACGGGCGACACAAGACGTACAGAGGGAACTGAATGCAGACTGTAACCTGCGTGACCTCAACATCATATATAATGTGATGATAACAGCCTCTAAGAGCAACGGAGAAGATAACGTGGAGTTGCCTGGCTGGGGACCGGAAGACTGGGTCAAACCTGGTAGCTGTCTGGCGGAAGTCTGTGGACTGGAGGGTCATGTTTGTGGAGGTCTAGACTGTGTGAAAACCCTGGAGAAACAACACAAGCAATTGAAAGTTTTGTTTGGAAATGTAGTGATGAAAGCAAGAACGGAGACGGAACTGATAGCAGATTGCCATGGAGGAACCGATGTGAATCTAGTGACTGCACTAGGATTCTACAGCATGTTTGGTTCTTTAGAGTCACTATTGAATCTGGAACAGAAACATGAGGTGGTCACAGCCATCAGTGTAGAACTATTCCCAGGAGTTCTGCAGACTGAACAGAAATACATAGGGAAATGGAGGGAAGCAATCGAGACAGAAATGAACATCAGACACAGCGAGACTTATTGTAGACCATCAGGAGCACGATATTTGGTGGGTTCAACGTTGGCTCCAATGTGCAGGAGCAGATATCCTGTACATTTCGTGGCTGTGGACGTGAAGAGTACAAGAACGATCGTGGATCAAGCCTTCTCATTGCCGAAGTGTGTGAGATTGGCGAGAATGTCTGAAAAGTCTTACGAGTTACTATGTAAGATGTTCTCAGCAGTTCCGGAGAGAACCAAAGAAGAATTGGAGTCAATACTAGGAAAGAAGTTCATGGGATATGTGAGTGGGAACTTCAGTGACTTCGAGAGACAGAAACAGAGAGGATCAACTGTCACAGATTACAATGCAGTAGATGAGAATGATGTAGTCCACCGAGTGATGATGGAAGTGGAACCATTGCTGGAAGCTTCGGGAAAACGTAATTGGAGGAGCATCATGTTGACGCATGACGAGTTTCCTTGCCACTGCTTGCTGCAGACCTGGTGGTATCCCAAGCGTAGTAATCTGATGTTGATCTGGGACTCTGGAGAGCTGCTCTCCATGGGTTTACCAGATTCATCACAGCCCGTAACAATAGTGATAGTGGGAGTTATGATGTCGATATGATGGCTGGAAGCTCATGTGAGAGAAAATAATAGACAGGAGGCACCGACGAGAGAACAGTTGCGGAAATTGGATTGTCTAAAAGATTTAAGTCTTTTTGAGACAATGTGCAAATTTCTAAACATTCCGATGGAAGTGAAGAAGATATGGGCAAGAAAACGATTGATGCCATGGTTCAGAGCTAACATGACTGCATGGTTGTACGAGTATGCGAAAAAGCATATGTCGAAGCACGGCAGGGTGTACAGTGAAAATCAGCTGGACATTGGAGCAGGAGCTTTCAAGCGAGCTCTCGTGACTCATCGGAATGCAGTGACCACCGCTGTGAAAAGAATTTCCAGGACGAGTGAACGTAGTGGAAAGGAGAAGGCAGAGATGCTGAAAGAAGATTTGGAGAGAAACGTGACGTTGTGTCTCCACAACAGCTTCTGCAGGAACAGAGAATCTAACGTGGATCCCCTACCTTGTTGTAAACAGAGGGTGGAAGAGCAGAAGTGTTGGAGGACGGCTTCCAGCAGTGTCAGGATAGCTAACGACGTGTTACAAGATACGGAAGATGAGAGTGCGGAGTCAGTATCCCAGGAGGAAGAAATGGAACATTGACGGATGACCGAAAGACAAGATGAAAAAAGAGATGAAATTAGAAGAATTTAGAAGTAAAGAAAAAAGAAGAAAACAAAGGAGTGATGAAGAAAAGTTATAACTCAGAATTGTTTTATGTGTGTGAAAAACTCAAGTGAGAAACCAAGCAACCAAGTTGTAATTGAAAACTGAAACATTTTGTTGAGTTTTGAAATTGTTGCATTTATAAATTTGCATTTTGATTTTAGTTGAAGTGGCTTTAGAGACACTTATTATTTATTTAGAAAGGCTTAAGGGAAAAGTATATTTAAATATTCCAGCCTGCATGATTGTTTTTAATCACTTAGGAAGACTGATCACTTTGTGGTGACATGAAAAACTTGAGTAACTTCTCGAAGAGGGAGATTGTTTCATTGTTATTTCTAACCACAAAGATTCTTAGTTTTAATATTCAGGACAAGAACAAGCAAGATTTCCGAAGGGAAGAAGCATAGTAGGATAATTTTAGCTTGTTGGTTGGCAGGACTGTCCTGCAAGCCAACACCTTTTAAATCTAAGAGAAAAAGTTTTAATTGGGACATTGACACTGGAAGTCAGAAAAAATGTTTTATCTACTGAACAAAAACAATAGTAATATAATCAATAGTAGTAGCCTTGTTTTTAGGAGTGACCTCGGGGTCTGGGGATACTGAGACCCAGCCATGAGCTCACTATTTCTGCATGTAATCTAATTAATTTGAGTGTTTTGACCGAAGCCGAAAGCAGTAACGTTTTTGTCGACCCGATGTTAGAAAGACCACCGAAAAATACTGGCTTGGTAGAGACGGTGAAAAGCATGCAAAGCTCTGTTTAGACGTTAGCCAGTCGTCTTAAGACTTAGTTTTGTCTTCTGTCGATATGTATCTTCCGGGAGAATGTTACATAGATGTTTTTATGGCGCTCCTGGGTGTTATTCTTTTTAACATCATGACCGGCAGAACCGTTAACGAGCACTCCGCTCGATTTCAAAGGACAATGTTTAACGCTTTTAAAAAATTATCTAACAGATAGAAAACAAACCGTTCGCATTGGACAAGCAGTATCCGAGCCATTACCAGTACACAGTGGTGTGCCTCAGGGGTCAATTCTCGGACCTTTGATGTTTTTTCTCTATATGACCTACCAGATTGTGCAAGGTCAGCAATTTTTGGCTACGCAGACGATTACAAAATTGTTTGCAATGACCCATTAATTTTAAATATCGATGCGAAGAGAATTCTCTGGCAGTTAATTTGTCAAAAACCAGGAAAAGAACCTTGTGTGAAAGGAAATGCAAAAGTTGAAGTAAATGGAACTGTTCTTGAAGAAACAACAGAAATCAAAAGTTTAGGTTTTATAATCACTAGCACATTAAGTTGGACTGAAAATGCTACAAATAGATCTGCCAAAGCTCTGAAGGCATTATGCTCTGTGAAAAGAAACATCTCCAAAACAACAACAAAGGCCATGAAATTAAAATCAAACAAATCATTTGTTGCACCTATTGTAAGTTATGGCTCATCATTATGGAAAACCTCAGTAGGAGATCTCAAAACAATTGAAAGTGTACAAAAGAAAGCAACAGCATGGATTTTAAAACCAACTCAACAATACAAAGATCGATTGATTTCCCTACATATCCTTCCTCTATTCCTTTATCAAGAATTACACATTCCACTGCTACTGCACAAAATCCTAACTGGAAAAACTGACGTACAATAGAAAAAAATCATAAGTGTTGGGGAAAAAAGACAAACAAGATATGCGAGAATGAAAAAGTACGAAAGCAAACAATTTCGACTGCAAAAATCAGAATCTGAAATTTTCCTGAGCGCCTGCAATATTAAGAACGCCTTGAATGAACACCTCAAATTCGATGTCATGGAGCACGAAAACTTAAAAGAAAAATAACGAATATTTTCTGGAGATATTTCAAAGAGAAATTCAACGAAAACTATCCATGTTCGTGGAGAACTGACTGCCGATGCATGAACTGTAAAAACATTAGGAAACTAAGCTTTTAAAACTTTTGATTTGACAAAAACTGAAATGGAGATAACTCCCTTGGATTTATTTTTCCTAAATTCTTGTTTCTTATTATGATTATTATGATTGTTTTCAAAATCAAACACCATAGAAAAAAAAGCAAAATAGACTTGCAAAATCAAAACAGCGGAAAAGTTAAAGGTTTTTTTTCCATATTTCAGTATTTTTCTCGTTTCTGAATAGCGCCAGTTAACTCCGGGCTTGCAAAATCGTGTTATGACAGAAGACGAGCGGTATCCTATAGAAGTTGATCTTGATGTTTAAAATAAAAAGAAATTCTTATTCGTTTTCCCTTAAAACGTTTTCCCGTCAAAACCAACAACCTTAGTTTGAACACGTTATTTAGATGTCGATTAAAAGTCACCAGTCAAAATTGTTTCACTCTTTTCTCAAAAAAAGCAATTACAAATTCGTTTAGTCTTCGGTCTTTAAACAACCTAAAAATTGACCAATCACAGACGAGTGTTTCAACACTACCCCTCAACACGCTCTTCCAAAGAAAAGCTTGCATATCTGCGCTAAGAGAGTTTTTGGAAATCCTTTTGTCAAAATATGCGCAAACTAGATGGTAGTAGAAAGATACTTTAACGCCATAGTTCCAGAGCGATTTTGTTCCTGAAAAAAAATACTTTTATTTCAATATGTGGTCTATGTACTTTTATTGCTCTCGATCTCGTATCTGTTTCCTGAGTTACACAGATTGCTCTTTGGTTTCTACTAAACAAGATATGTGAAATTCGACCAGAATGGTCAAAATGCAATTTCGCATTCGAATTTCTATTGGAACAATTAACCGAGAAGATTGATGGTTTTTATGAATAAGTGACGTTAATTGAACGATCAGACAAATCGGGAAGGGTTAGTTTTGACTGACATGCTAATTTTTAAATGTTCGATCTGGACGTGAAAGTCACGTAACTTTTTATTATTTTGCGCATACTGAAACTGCGAAATCAGAACGAGAGAAGTCTCAGTGACAACAACAACGAAAAAACGGCAGAAGAATGAGATAGTGATTAGAAATTGTCAGAAACCACTCCGAGTTGTAAGGATTGTTCCGCTAAAATTGTTACAAAGCAGTTCACAAGAATGAGGAAGGGTGTTGGGACGACGTGCCCAGCCTTCCGAGAAGAAATAAGAGCGTTGTGTGACATTCGACCAGAATGGTCAACAAGCAATTTCGCATTCGAATTTTTATTGGAACATCTAACTGGAAAGATTGATGGTTTTGATGAATTTGTGACGTTATTTAGACGATCAAACAAATCGGGAAGGGTTGATTCTGACTGACATGCTAAGTTTCAAAATTTCGATTTGGACATTAACGCCATGTAACCTCTCTCATTATTTCGCACACACTGAAACGGCGAAATCACAACAACAGAATTCGCAGAGAACAACAGTAGTCTCAGTGACAAAAACGACGAAACGGTACAAGATTGAAATTATGGTTACAAAAATTGTCAGAAACCACTCCGAGATGTAACGATTGTGCCGCTACAATCGTTACCGAGCAGTTCACAAGAACCAGGAAGGGTGTTGGGACGACGTGTCCAGCCTTCCGAGAAGAAATAAGAGTGTTATTTCTCCTGATTCCAGAATCCGGAAGGGTCTCGGGATTGAAACATGAACTGTTTTATACAACTTTTTAGCTTCCCGGAATGTCTTGAGTTGAATTTAATTAATACCAAATTCCATTTCAGATAATTAGAAGATAGGAACTAGGGAAAAGGGTTCATCCATCTTCGATGGAGATGATGATTTTTTTCTACTGAACAAAAACAATAGTAATATAATATACAAGAAGTAGCCCTGTTTTTAGGAGTGACCTAGTGGTTTGGGGATACTGAGACTCAGCCTTGAGCTCACTATTTCTGCATATAATTAAGTTAATTAGAGCGTTCTCATCAAACCCGGAAACAGTAACGTTTTTTTGGTCGACCCTATGTTAGAAAGACCACCACAAGAACTGGCTTTGGCAGAGACGGTGAAAAACATGTAGAGCTGTGTTTAGAGGCTAGCCAGTCGTTTGAGAACCTAGCTTTATTTTCCGTCGATATGTACTTCCGGGCGAATATTACATAGATGTTTTTATAGCGCTCCTGGGTGTTATTCTTTTTAACATCATGACCGGCAGAACCGTTAACAAACACTCCACGCCGAGCGGATGCTCATAATAAGGCCCTAACCACCGGGACTGAAGGGTAACGTTTGAGAACCTAGCTTTATTTTCCGTCGATATGTACTTCCGGGCGAATATTACATAGATGTTTTTATAGCGCTCCTGGGTGTTATTCTTTTTAACATCATGACCGGCAGAACCGTTAACAAACACTCCACGCCGAGCGGATGCTCATAATAAGGCCCTAACCACCGGGACTGAAGGGTAGTTCGGAACGCGGGAGCCTTCCGGATTCCCGTGAATAGCTTTTTAACCTAATTAAGACCAAAATTTCACGAACCAGGAAGGGTGGGGGGATTCGCGGTCCCGTCATTTACTGAGTAGTATGTGACCAAAAACACTCAAAGATATACAAGAAACCAAACAAAAAGTAGAATAGTAACTTAAAAAAAAATGACCGAAAAAACCAAAAACAGTTAAAAAAAGTACAAAATCAGTAGAAATCATCACCCCAGACGAGATGTGATCCGACCCTCCCGTTTGTTGTTGTTAGATATATTGTTGTTACAGGCATTTATATCAGTCAGGATGCTTACGATCAAAGTTGTGGCCCGTTTGGGGTGCTTGTACTGTAGGGTTATTTGAGAATTTAAGCACGTTAATGCTAATTTGCGCTCAATCCGGAATGGTCTCGGGATTAGGAAAGAAGACTGATCCGACAAGCAGTACAAGGAGCTACAAGAAGGGGCTCAAGCGCAACAACAATCGACTATTGGGTATCGTTAACAAGTTTTGTATCCCTTTTGGTAAGAAAAGTAGGATATTATTCTGTGGGGGGCTCGACAGTGACTGCACTGTAGTGACCCTTCACCGAACTGCGAATTTCCGTGTTAAGCACCTTAATTCGGGTATTGAACAAATCCGGAGGTGTCTGGTACTGGTATTACTAGTATTACTATTTATACAGCCTATATTAATACTCCTATACCGTTTTCAGTGAAAAACACAGTAAGCAGACCGGTTTTTAGGGTCAAAATAGTGATATTTTGACCCCCCCCACAAATCGCGATTTTTGAGATATCGATATTTTTTGAAACAAAAAAAGCACTAAAATAGTGAGTTACATCGTAACTGTACTAGTTAAATAGGTAGAACCGGTGAAGTTTAGTTCAGAAGTGGTTGGAACTAATTGAGTACCAAAAAACAAATTTTCTTGATTTTTGAAAAAACGAAACGATACAAAATAAGAAATTTTTTTGAAACTTTTGAGTTACGACAGTAAAATTGTTGTTCGGATAACGTTCACTAGTTAATCGACAGGTTTTAAAACCCGTTTGGCGCTAACCTTTCGGGTTACAGTGAAGTCGAATTTAACGTGTTTGATTTAGTGGATTCATCAATCCGGAAGGGTCCAAATAGCATTGTTTTTGGCAAATTGTTTCAGCTGGAACCCTCTAGATTGTTTTTTTTTACATTAAACTAGAAAAGTATAGGGCTTTTGAGCTCGGATCAATAATTGTTAGGTCGAAAAGAACAGAATTGCAAAAGAAGTTATGCGGAACCTATAAGAGAGAACTTTTTTTGATTTTAGAAAAAAGACGTTTTGGTTAATGACTTTGGAACAACTGGACAGATCCAGTTGATCTTGGTTTCATTAGATCTAAAATTAGGTGAGCTTACTCATAGAAACATCAATTGTTCAAAAATTAAGAGTGAAAATTTTTTAAGATTTGTTTTTAGCAAATTTGTTTTTAGCAAACTCACTAATTCGGGAAGGTAGACCCTTCACGTTTTAAATTTTTTTTTCTGAAAGCCCTTACACCCCTACCAAAAAGTATTAACGGTTGAAAGAGGCAATTTTACGCTGTTCTAGTCAAAAAGGGAAGGCTAAGGAAAACCAGAAAACCATAGTCGAGTCGAAACTAGGCTAGTTATAAGACCCTTCACAGTTAAGGTGAATTTTCAAGTAAGAGGCTGAGCATCGATCCGGAAGGGTCTAGGGACAAAAAATACACCCTTCCTAGTTAGTTCCAACAACATAATAGCATCGGAGAACGTATCAGGAAGGGTATCGGGTGAAATTTTTAAAAGTCTCTGACAAGCTATTTTTACAAACCCGGAGGGGTCCCAATCCGGAAGGATCCCGATTTTGCCAATCCGGAGGGGTCTTAATTTGCCAATCCGGAAGGGTCCTAAATTTTCCAACCCGGAAAGGTCCCAAAATTGCCAATCCTGAGGGGTCCTTTGCCAATCTGGAAGGGTCCTATTTTTGCCAATCCGGAAGGGTCCTAGTTTTGCCAATCCGGAAGGGTCCCAAATTCGCCAATCCGGAGGGGACATAATTTTTCCAATCCGGAAGGGTCCAAATTTTGCCAATCCGGAAGGGTTCAAAATTCACCAATCCGGAACGGTCCCAATTTTGCCAGTTCGGAAGGGTCCCATTTTTGCCAATCCGGAAGGGTCCAAAATTCGCCAATACGGAGGGTACCTAATTTTGCCAATCTGGAAGGGTCCAACTTTTGCCAGTCCGGAAGGATGCCAAATTCGCCAATCCGGAAGGGTCCCAAGTTTGCCAATCCGGAAGGCTCCCAAATTCGACAATCCGGAGGGGTACCATTTTGTCAAAAATGTAAGTGGACATAAGAAAGTAAATAGTAAAAGGTACTAGGTTATTAGGAGATAGGCTAGGAAACAGTGACTGCATTGGTAACTTGCCTTTCATAAAAGACCAGAACAAAAAAACAGGTCTAAACGCGGATATTCGCGACACTAAATCTAAAGTGAACAAGAGTTTTAACTGATTTGTGTGGATTGAAATCCAAATCGTTTTTGGGAAAAGTGATTACCCTGAGGATTTTACTAGGTCTAGCTCGGGCAATTCGAAGGCAGATAGGTAACACAGGACTCGGTGGGTGCAATAGACGCCCACTTGAGAAAGTTACTGCCTTCAAATTTTGACTGTTTGGTGCAGAACCGAACAGGGAAAGCTCTTTCTTTAGAAACAAGTTCGACTATTACATTGCGACTAAAGAACAAAACACATACGTTTTTCATTGAAATTATTCTTTTTTTTTTCATTTTTGGTTTTAAATCAATAATATCTGTGCTTGATTGGGTAGCGAGAACACTATCTTTTAAATAGATTGGTATCATCAGACTGTGATAGCTTCATATCTTACAACTAATAATCGATTATTCAGAATAAATTGTACACACGCTGTACTGTGATAACATACAAGGATTCGTGGTCACTATTTAAGTAAAACTTCTGGAATTTGTTGTGTTGTGTTATTATTATCAGTGGTCAGACTACAAGGACACTAGCAATCGAATTGAGTGTATAGGCAGTAAGAAGTGATAAATTGAAAATGAGTCTAGACAAGTCAAGGATACCTAAACTAAGTGATAGCTCCAGGAAATTCAAACCAGAGAAACAGAGAAAAGCAATGAACGACGCTGGACCGGAAGGGAGAATACAGAAAATTGGCGAGTGTACCTACTCCGGTAGAACAAGGTAAAGATTTTGCCACTTCCACGGGGACCCTGGACCGAGAAGAGATATCGGAACCGTCCGACATCTCTACTGAAAATGTGGCGACTACAAGATCACCCACAGACAACCCCATGATGCTTGGCGTGACGGAGAAACCGGCAACGTCCTCATCATTTTCAGAAAGAGTGAAGAACACTTTCGGAAATTCCTTTCCATTTACCATGGGAACGGGTACAGGCGATGAAGCAGAAACCCAGGAAGAAGAAGAGGACGATGACGAGCAAAATGACTTTGGATCTCAAGTCAGCCTCAATAGTTCGACTCAGGAGTATGACCTATACACCGATAGAGAAACTGGTACCATGGACGAATTTATTGTTGTGAGGACAATAAGCAAGACCACAAGCGGATCAGGCCAGTCAGGAGACTTTGGGAACATGACGAATTCGGAAATGCGGAATAGGAAGAATAGAAATACATGGCTATGTAACGCACCTGCGGATCCAGAAGTGAAAAGACGTCGAGGCAGAGAATCAAGACCCGAGTCTCGACCAGCACCAAGGTACCTGGGACCGACAGGGTGACACCGCCACTTGTGACGTCCTCAGTGGATAACCGAGCATCAATTGAAGAAGGCTTGACCAACATAGTGGGCAGCACAGGAGAACAGAATGAACAGATGTCCTTAAGAATGAGTGAACTAGAAAGGGCAGTCCACGTCGAGAGAGAAAATCTCTGGGAAGAGATCAACCGCAACAGACAAAAAGTTAGTAGAAGCGAAAAACGCTTGAAGGAGAGAACGGATGAACGTTTATCTAAGAATTTTTCGCGAATGACGAGGGAAGCTGAGCAGAGAGAGTTACGATTGAGTGAGGACATGGAGAAGTTGAGAATTCAACAAGAGCAGACTCTTGGGACTCTTGACACGAAGATAGATGCGGTGATGGAGAGGCGAACTCAGGCTATCATGGATAGGTTGGATGGGCTACTAGGCAGCAGAGGTCAAAAAATGGGGAATCGAACTCGAGAGAACCCAGCAGGGAGCCGAGAGTGAATTTCAAGAACAACCGAATAGGAGAAGGACATATGGATCCACTAGAGGAAGGGGCAGTTCATCAAGCTATGACACAGGGGACAATAGTACACGGGTCCCAAAACTCAGAGTAAGTTCAACTGGCAACATACCGACCTCAAACGAACGACCGACGCGAGATACACATGCGACTGGGAGATATGATTCCAGGAACAGGAGTCATGCGAATCAAGAAAGAAACAATCCCAGCGATTCGGACAGGAGGGAAAATCCAGAGCCCTTATCAGGGGGCAATGATACTCAGGCGGGGCATTCAAGAGACGCTAGATCAATTGCCACAGCCTTTGAACCTCTGAACAGGAAACATTCCTAACGAGGTTATCCAGAACCAATGAACGTAGTGAAAAGTCCAGAAGGGTTTTCAAGAAACCAAGATGCTAAAAAGACGAATCTGATGGCTTTCTGATACCTGGATATATGTGATGAAACTTCATTTTGAAGTAGAGGACTTGTCAGAAAGACAAGAATTCAGTGCTCTTACCAGCAACTTGGATGGGACAGCCCTAAACTGTGTGATGGCCAAAAAGCAATACCAGCGGGATACTGCTGAGAAAATTTTTGAAATCTTGTTAAATCGTTTTTGCTCAGGGGCAAGAATACAGAGCATTGATGCGCTTCGAGAAACGGAGACAACGTGAAGATGAGACAATAGACAAGTTTCTAGACAATTTCGAGATGCTGAGAAGGCGTAGTCAACCAGATGAGTCAAACAGAAGGATGAACCTGGCAGTAGCCTCAAAATTCACCGATGGTGTGAAAAATGATGAGCTTCGAACGATGTTAGCGACACATTAAACACCACTCTCAACCAATGCGCCAACACCAGAGGAGTTGAGACTCAAGTCGAAAAAATATCTTTTGCTGAAGTTTCCATCGAGATCTGGCTATTACAAGAAAAATTATGGCAATTTTAACAACGGACCAGCAAACCCAGGAAACAATTGGTACAAACCAAGGGACGATATGGAAAAGAGACGCTCTTGTGCAAATTGCAGTTTGACGGACCATAATGTGTCAGCATGCCCAACCTACAAATAGGGCATGAAAGCAATAGGCTTTAACCTCGAGATTGAAGATGCGTCAGAGGTCGATCATGAAAACTTCATGAGAGGAGTTATTGAGAATTTCGGCCCCAGGTGTTTCTTCTGTAACTTGTAAGGTCATTTTAAATCGGATTGTCCACAATTCTGGGATGCTGTGGCAGAAATCAAGCATCCAAGGCATGAGGAAGCTTTATCGGCTGTGAAAGCCAGCAAGGCTCGCCTGATGAGTGAAGCGTAAGCACGGAGAAAAAAAAACCGTAAGAGCTTGGCAACGAAGAAGATGCAGGCGGTAACGGAAGAGATACGTGAACCGGAACCGGTGACTGCGGCGGATGACTTCAAGATCGACTATAGGGCAGCCGCGAGGGATGCTCTAAATAGAGTCCAGGAGGAATTGGTGACAAAGGAGATCGAACAAAAGGTGAAGCTCGAACTAGAAAATAAGAAAATTCAGGAAAAGCTAAACGCCTTCGAGGTATTAGCAGTCGAAGAAACGAAGGCACCAAGAAGTTTGAGCATGAAACTAAATGTGATCTCTAGGCAGACGTTCGTAATGGTGCCACAAGGAAGCAGAATACAGTCAATAATTTCAGTTGCGGGGCATCAGGTGATCAGGAACCTAAGTGAACCCTCAGAGTTTACTATGAGGCATTTAGAGACATATGCAGAATATCTGAGACAGGTTGAACCACGCACTGAGTCGTGGGGTGTACGAGCGTTGTTGACGACGGGTGGCCCTCGAAAGAAGAAACTCCACGGGCGTTACGTGGAAGTCTATGGACCTTATCAAGTGATGTTGAACGTTGATGGTATAAGTATCTACATTAAGACCTACGTCACAACAGATAGCCACCAAATGGGGCAAATCTATTTGGGACAGGAAGAACTTAAGGTGCGCAGAAGTGGCCATGACGCGATGAACGAGCAGGATGCAGTACACATAGGGTATGAGGCAGATGTGACTGCACATCTGCTAGATACTAATGCGAAGAAAATTGGAGTAACAAGACTGCTGGATACAGGAGCAGTGGTAAGCGTGATGCCAATAAAAACATGGGAAAGCATGGGCTTCACGAGGGAAGATCTAATTCCAACGAACCTCAGATTGGCGGCCGCCAACCGCTGAGCATTCCAGGTGGCCGGAAGGACACCAATAACGGTCCTTCACGTGGGAGGACGCGATCTTTGAATGAATTTCCTGGTGGTTGAGAATTTAGACGACTCACACCAATTCATCCTGGGCCGTGATTTTGTCATGAACTTCGACGTGATGATTGACTTGAACAACGGTCTAATAAGGATTAGAAACCCGGATCGGAAGTATGTTAAGAAACCAATTAATTGAATAATAACAGCTGAAAACAAGGTATCAATCTTTTTAGATAGAAAGCTAAAACTACAGCCGGAACAAGCTGTAGTAGCAATTTTTAGAATGAGAAAATTAAATTCGTTAAGTTATAGTACACAGGTTTGTTTGGTACCCAACCCAAATAGTCAAAGCTTGGTGATTTCATGCCGGAGCTTTTCCATAACACAAAACGGGCTGTGTACCAGTGTGTTGTTGAACACACTGGACACCACGGTTACGATCCAGCGTGGAAAGAAACTTGGTTACGCTTTGCCGATGAAAACCGACTATGAGAAGACACAAAACTTGAAGAGATGTAGTGTGAAAGACTGCCCGAATCATGCTGATAAAGATAAAATATTAAAGAGAATGGATGAATTTAAATCTATTAATAAACTGTTTTCAATGAAATCCGAGACGGATGACGGCTTGTCGAGCTGCTCGAATTTTGCGGAACGCCCCTCGTCATGTGAACTAGAATCCGACAAACCGGTTTTGCCGGAGATAGAACACTTGAGAGGAAAAATAGCTGAGGGAGACTTTGAATCATTGAGGGCTGTTCTAAATCGGAATGCGGACGTACTTTCAAAACATAAGGCGGACATCGGCTGCTGCAACTTTGTCGAACACGAAATGGAATTAGAGGACGGCGCCATACCTCATAGGGAAGGCGCAAGGCGAATGACGCCTCATAAATTGGAAGCGTGCCGAGCGGAAATAGAAATGTTGCTCGAATACGACATGATAGAGCCCTCGAAATTGACTTGAGCTTGCGGGGTGATCATGGCCAAGAAGAAGGGGGCAGCTTACGTTCTGTTGCGACTTTCGTTACTTGAACGCAGTGACAAAAAAAAGATGCGTACCGGATACCGCGAATAGACGAGAGCCTCTCAAAACTTGGTGACGCCAAGTTCTAAGTCACACTGGATTGGGTTCTGGCTTCTGGCAGGTCCCTCTGCGGAAGAATGACAGAGAAAAGACCGGATTCGCATTTGATTTGGGGTTGTACCAGTTCAAGAGGATGCCCTTCGGCTTGTGCAACGCCACGGCCACTTTTCAAAGACTGATGGCTCAGGCTTTGACCAGAGTGAGGAAGAAGTACGGGAACCTTGTGATGTGTTACGAGGATGACGTGGTCATAGCAACATCCACCTTGGAAGACCACATTGATCAGCTCGATGAGATCTTTGGCTGCATGAAAAGAGCAGGCTTGAAATGCAAACCATCGAAATTTGAAATCCTTAGGGATTCAATCAAAAATCTGGGAAGAATGGTGGATCCCAGAACGGACACACAACTTATGAGCTTCCTAGGGTTTGCCAATTGTTACCGTGAGTTCATAAAATGATATGCAGACAAGGTGTATCCCATGCAGAAGCTGATGCGCAACAAAGGAAAGAAGTTCGATTTGAACGAAGAAGCTCAGGCTGCCTTCGAGAACATAAAGATGGAACTGTGCGAAGCGCCAGTGCTAGGCGTGCCTACAGAGACGGGCATGTAAGTTCGTGACACGGACGCGTCAGTAGTAGCCATCGCAAGAATACTGCATAAGGAGCAGGAATGGAATTGAAGAACATTTCTCCGTCCCATTGCATATGGCAGTAAAGTTTTGAGTGACACTGAAATGAAGTATGGTGGACCAAAGGAAGAATTTTTTTTCAGTGGTCACATTCGTGGAGAAGTACCGCGCATACTTAGGGAGCGCTCCGTTTAGGTTACGCGTGGACAATAGAGCGTTATCCTGGTTGAAGACGTACTCGATGGATCAGAGCTATTTTGGTCAGTTTGTAGTCAGATTAGATGGCTACCACATGATAATCGAGCACAGGATGCGTGACAAACACCAGAATACTGACAGCCTCAGCAGGAACAATGAGTTTTATGAAAGACTAGAACAGAAACAAGCCAATCAGGCGGAAATTAAGGAAGGGTTTTCGTTTCTGAACAAAGAAACCTATGAGGCGCTTCCCTTGACGAGATGGTTGGACAAATCTGGATATCCGATTCCGGGATACCCCGAGTTACCGGTGGAGAAAGCAGCGGAAATAAAGTTCTTATCAAAGAAGGACTCGGTGCCTTTGGATCTGTTGCTACGTTCGAACCTGGTCCAACAGGAACTCTCTCGTAGGAACATAAACAGCCTCTCATTGCTGGACAAAACGGTGCAGGTCACTCCGCAAGTGATGCGGATGCTGGGTGAATTGTTGGAGAGAGAAGTGACAAGTGGCAGCCATGGACTCGCTAACAGTCAGTAAGAAAATAAAGATAATGCCATCAAGACGTCTTGAACCATTGAACCATTAAAAAAATGAAAGTTATTGTAGTACTATAATCAGCAGCTATCAGCAACTAGTGTCTTCGATACCCCAAAACGTCTTGAAAAGCACATCATACAAACGGAAAGATCAGGTGAAAGGGACACAAAAGAAAACCGTCACCATTAAGGATCAAGATCAGTGGGGCGAAGAGGTTGAACAAAACCTAGGCCAAGAAAATTTGTCCGGGGAGAAGGTTGTTGATGAAGACAGGCGAAATTATCAACAAGACCCGGGACAAGTAAATTTGTCCCGAGAGTCAGGCGTTGAAAAGATTGTTCAAGGTGAGAAACAAGATCTGGAGGATAAAATTTTGTCCGGGGAATTCAGATGGATGAGTAGAGCGCATAAACCTGATCCCGAAGAAGAAGGATGCTCAGTGACAGATTCTTCCGTTGATGAAAACTCGAGGAATTCAGCAATTGACTTTTACACATACAGGAATTTGAGTACAGGATCGGAATTGTCAGAGCTAGCGATCCACACGTTGCTAGTGGAGACTCGAGCAAGAGACCTGGACAGAGAGTTACATCAAGACCTTGACAGTGATCGCTACCTGCTACGTAGCGATACAGTCTTTGACAACGCAGCGGATGATCTAGAAACATTAGCGATATCGAAACGTTCGATGAGTTTGTTGCCGCAGAAAGAGGTGATCAGGACTGATCTTCAACCCTTCAGACAAGAGACAGAGCCATTGGCGAAAATTTGGTGCGTGAAGATGGAAGATGACACGCATCAGCCAGATGAACAGAATAGTCATTTGAGGGTCAAGAAGACGTACTTGAAGTCCAGATACACACTCTCACACCTACTAGGAGCACAAAGAAATGATCACTTGACTAGTAACTTGAAAAGGTGGATCGAAAATGGAACAGCAGACAAAGGTGACCTGGATGAAGACAGTCCTGAGACAGTATTTCATGCAGAAAGAGGGAAGGTTATATCTGAACAAGGACGGAATCGTGGCCTGCAAGAAAAGAGAAAAAGACAAAGTCTTGTACAAATATAACGCGATAGTGTTGCCTCAATTCTATCAGACAGATCAGATGGGCCATCAGGGAATCGACAGAGTATACCAGAGGATCCTGAAGCGCTTTGAGTGGCCTGGATTGAAAAAAGCATGCGAGAAGTGGATAACAGCATGTCTGTCATGCCAACAGGTCAAGGATCCAAGGAAATTGCTATTTCACTTGCAGTCGATCGAGTCATCTGAATTCAACGAGGTGGTACAGATTCACCACCAGAAAACTTGTATGACAGACAGTGGCTATAATCAGGTCTTGGTCATGATACACCTCTTCACGGAGTATGCAGAGGCCGTTCCCTGCATAACTGCCTCAGCAGAAGAGACGTGCGATCACCTAATCAATACGTGGATAGCGAGACATGGTTGTCCGATGAAGTTTCAATCGGATAACGGAACAGCCTTCGTGGGAGAACTAACGAAAGAGCTCATGAGACGTTCACAGGTGGCTCAAGCTCACTCCACGACATACCATCCCCAGACGAATGGCTTAGTGGAAAGGCAAAATCGAACGTTAGTGTCGATGCTGAGGGTATTTTGTTCCAGGTACATGACCGATTGGGACAGATACCTTCCACAGGTGATGGGAGCTTATAACAGCACGCAACACTCCACCATCGGAGTTAGTCCACACATAATGTAAACCGGACACGAGAAGTCTTTGCCCTTGACTTTCTTTTACCCAGAGTATGAGGGGAAGAAAACATCACCACAAGTCTACGTAAGGGATGTGATTAGACGTCAACAAGAACGAAACGACTTGTGTAGACGGAATACTCAGCAGGCACAGGCAAGGCAGAGGAAAAGATTCGATGAAAAAGCAGCTGGTGCAAAAGCTTACTCGGTGAGAGACTACGTATGGGTATTTCAGAACGTTATACCACCGAGAGGAACGAAAAAGCTCCTAAAAAAGTGGAGGGGACCCTTCATGATTACGGAAATGCACCAAAAGGGACGTTTTTATAGACTGAGTACCGGGCGAGCCGCTCACTACGAAAACATTAAGCCACACAACCCTTCGACAGAAGACTGGTGCATACCTGCAGACATGGAAGAAGTGGATTATCTGATGATTGAAAATGAGAAAGGCACCAGGGGAAAGAACGATGTAAATGAGGTCGTAGAGGAAGGATCAAATCCACCACCGGACCTGGATTCCAACGAGGTGATTGATGCAGATGAAGAAACCTTACCCTACACAGAAGAGGACTAGCAAGACCCCCAACAAATGAAGGTCCCCAAGAATTTGGAACCAGATCTTCCGTTTACGATACATACTCGACAGAGTGACAGGACAAGACTAACAAAGAAATATAATCCTTACGGAGATGACTTCATAGTGGACAGGATACATCTGAACAAGATAGTGGAAGAAGTGGTGGGTCTAGGAGGAATAATGGTGTCGCAACACATCGACATGGTCGACCACCACGACGAGAAGTGGGTCGACGACCGGTCCAAGCCCGAGGTAGAATTCGACGACGAGCAACAGCAATCCTACAAAGAAGACTTGACGAATCTGCGTGTCTTGGAATGACTGAACGAAATGACGTCGGACCCAATAGATACCAGTGTCACGACTCAAGATGTAGATCGTGAGAGCATGAAAAACATAAAAACCGAAAGGGATGATCCTTCCTGGGCTGCCCAGGAAGGGCAATTACCCATTCCTGCATGCAACCTCGATTTAATATCCGGTATGCGATCGACGGGGACGTCGATGGATATTTTCGTCCGGGGAGTGGGGTAGGACTTATCCACACTGAAAAATTATTTTAAAAAAAATTAAAAATAGCAAGAGAGACAGGTGATCTAGAAGCCGAAACAGGCGAGGACCCTAAGAAACCGGGCATAGGGAGAGTAGTTGAGTCATTTTTTAACTTGCCAAATGAATACTCAAGAAGCATAAAATTGACAGATTAAACTCACAAATAGAACATGTGCCATAGCGATCACAGTAGACATGAGTTTTAAGACAGCGTTAGCAGCAAATTTTAGAAGAGAATTTAAAAACATAGAATTCCTTTGGAAGCAAAGACCAGGAACAGATACCCAGAAAGTACTTTTACTTCTTGGTGACACACGTAATCTTTTCTGATACTAATATACAAGTATAGCTACATAAGAAATATTATTTAAGTATAGGCTGAGTTTAGGTAGCATGCAGGAAGGCGTCATACTAAATGTGTGTTGTGTGTGATATGTGTGTTATATTATGTTATGTAGTATGTTTTTAAGACCCTGGGTAAGAAGGGATTAGTGACCATGAAAAACTGAATGACGATCTTAGGAATATATTCAAAGTTTGGACAGTCATTCTTGGGTCGAATTCCAAAATTTTAGCAACAAACTGATTTAAATAATTTTTAGGATCAAAATCTTTTTATCCAACTGTTCTGAATAAATTTTAATATAAAATTAGAGTAAAGCTGACAAATGTGATATTCGTGACCTCTTTTCTAGATCCTGGTTGATCGTTTAATTATTCACCTGATTTCTATTGATCAAACTGATAATAAGAATTGCATCTAAAATAAGATGGACAACTCAGATTTGAACGAATATATGGACCTGGCAGAGGCGTACGTAGGACCGATGATAGATGCGATCTTTCGCCGGCTGATGGATCGAGAATTCGCTCTGGAGTATTTTAAGAAACCAATTAATTGAATAATAACAGATGAAAACAAGATATCAATCTTTTTAGATAGAAAGGTAAAATACAGCCGGAACAAGCTGTAGTAGCAATTTTTAGAATGAGAAAACTAAATTCGTTAAGTTGTAGTAAGCAGGTTTGTTTGGTACCCAACCCAAATAGTCAAAGCTCGGTGATTTCAGGCCGGAGCTTTTTCATAACAAAAAACGGGCTGTGTGCCAGTGTGTTGTTGAACACAATGGACACCACGGTTACAATCCAGCGTGGAAAGAAACTTGGTTACGCTTTCCGATGAAAACCGACTATGAGACGACACAAAACTTGAAGAGATGTAGTGTGAAAGACTGCCCGAATCATGCTGATAAAGATAAAATATTAAAAAGAATGGATGAATTTAAAACTATTAATAAACTGTTTTCAATGAAATCCGAGACAAATGACGGCTTGTCGAGCTGCTAGAATTTTCCCGAACGCCCCTCGTCATGTGAACTAGAATCCGACAAACCAGTTTTGCCGGAGATAGAACAGTTGAGAGGAAAAATAGCTGAGGGAGACTTTGAATCATTGAGGGCTGTTTTAAATCAGAATGCGGACGTATTTTCAAAACATAAGGCGGACATCGGCTGCTGCAACTTTGTCGAACACTAAATGGATTTAGAGGACGGCGCCATACCTCATAGGGAAGGCGCAAGGCGAATGACGCCTCATAAATTGGAAGCGTGCCGAGCGGAAATAGAAATGTTGCTCGAATACGACATGATAGAGCCCTCGAAATTGCCTTGAGCTTGCGGGGTGATCATGGCCAAGAAGAATGGGGGTCAGCTTACGTTCTGTTGCGACTTTCGTTACTTGAACCCGGTGACAAAAAAAGATGCGTACCCGATACCGCGAATAGACGAGAGCCTCTCAAAACTTGGTGACACCAAGTTCTAAGCCACACTGGATTGGTTTCTGCCTTCTGACAGGTCCCTCTGCGGAAGAAGGACAGAGAAAAGACCGGATTCGCATGTGATATGGGTTTGTACCAGTTGAAGAGGATGTCCTTCGGCTTTTGCAACGCCACGGCCACTTTTCAAAGACTGAAGGCTCAGGCTTTGACCAGAGTGACGAAGAAGTACGGGAACCTTGTGGTGTGTTACGAGGATGACGTGGTCATAGCAACACCCACCTTGGAAGACCACATTGATCAGCTCGATGAGATCTTTGGCTGCATTAAAAGAGTAGGCTCAAAATGCAAACCATCAAAATGTGAAATCCTCAGGGATTCAATCAAGTATCTGGGAAGAATGTTGGACAGGCATGGCGTGAGGCCAGACCTGGAAGCAGTAGAGGCTGTATTGACATGGAAGGCTCCCAGAACGGACACACAATTATGAGCTTCGTAGGGTTTGCCAATTGTTACCGTGAGTTCATAAAATGATATGCAGACAAGGTGTATCCCATGCAGAAGCTGATGCGCAACAAAGGAAAGAAGTTCGATTTGAACGAAGAAGCTCAGGCTGCCTTCGAGAACATAAAGATGGAACTGTGCGAAGCGCCAGTGCTAGGCGTGCCTACAGAGACGGGCATGTAAGTTCGTGACACGGACGCGTCAGTAGTAGCCATCGCAAGAATACTGCATAAGGAGCAGGAATGGAATTGAAGAACATTTCTCCGTCCCATTGCATATGGCAGTAAAGTTTTGAGTGACACTGAAATGAAGTATGGTGGACCAAAGGAAGAATTTTTTTTCAGTGGTCACATTCGTGGAGAAGTACCGCGCATACTTAGGGAGCGCTCCGTTTAGGTTACGCGTGGACAATAGAGCGTTATCCTGGTTGAAGACGTACTCGATGGATCAGAGCTATTTTGGTCAGTTTGTAGTCAGATTAGATGGCTACCACATGATAATCGAGCACAGGATGCGTGACAAACACCAGAATACTGACAGCCTCAGCAGGAACAATGAGTTTTATGAAAGACTAGAACAGAAACAAGCCAATCAGGCGGAAATTAAGGAAGGGTTTTCGTTTCTGAACAAAGAAACCTATGAGGCGCTTCCCTTGACGAGATGGTTGGACAAATCTGGATATCCGATTCCGGGATACCCCGAGTTACCGGTGGAGAAAGCAGCGGAAATAAAGTTCTTATCAAAGAAGGACTCGGTGCCTTTGGATCTGTTGCTACGTTCGAACCTGGTCCAACAGGAACTCTCTCGTAGGAACATAAACAGCCTCTCATTGCTGGACAAAACGGTGCAGGTCACTCCGCAAGTGATGCGGATGCTGGGTGAATTGTTGGAGAGAGAAGTGACAAGTGGCAGCCATGGACTCGCTAACAGTCAGTAAGAAAATAAAGATAATGCCATCAAGACGTCTTGAACCATTGAACCATTAAAAAAATGAAAGTTATTGTAGTACTATAATCAGCAGCTATCAGCAACTAGTGTCTTCGATACCCCAAAACGTCTTGAAAAGCACATCATACAAACGGAAAGATCAGGTGAAAGGGACACAAAAGAAAACCGTCACCATTAAGGATCAAGATCAGTGGGGCGAAGAGGTTGAACAAAACCTAGGCCAAGAAAATTTGTCCGGGGAGAAGGTTGTTGATGAAGACAGGCGAAATTATCAACAAGACCCGGGACAAGTAAATTTGTCCCGAGAGTCAGGCGTTGAAAAGATTGTTCAAGGTGAGAAACAAGATCTGGAGGATAAAATTTTGTCCGGGGAATTCAGATGGATGAGTAGAGCGCATAAACCTGATCCCGAAGAAGAAGGATGCTCAGTGACAGATTCTTCCGTTGATGAAAACTCGAGGAATTCAGCAATTGACTTTTACACATACAGGAATTTGAGTACAGGATCGGAATTGTCAGAGCTAGCGATCCACACGTTGCTAGTGGAGACTCGAGCAAGAGACCTGGACAGAGAGTTACATCAAGACCTTGACAGTGATCGCTACCTGCTACGTAGCGATACAGTCTTTGACAACGCAGCGGATGATCTAGAAACATTAGCGATATCGAAACGTTCGATTAGTTTGTTGCCGCAGAAAGAGGTGATCAGGAGCACAAAGAAATGACCGCATGACTAGTGACATGAAAAGGTGGATCGAAAATGGAACATCAGACAAAGGTGACCTGGATGAAGACAGTTCTGAGACAGTATTTCATGCAGAAAGAGGGAAGGTTATATCTGAACAAGGACGGAATCGTGGCGCGCAAGAGAAGAGAAGAAGACAAAGTCCTGTACAAATATAACGCGATAGTGCTGCCGCAATTCTATCAGACAGAACTTCTATTCAGGTCGCATGATCAGATGGGCCATCAGGGAATCGACAGAGTATACCAGAGGATTCTGAAGCGCTTTGAGTGGCCTGGAATGAAAAAAGCATGCGAGAAGTGGGTAACAGCATGTCTCTCATGCCAACAGGTCAAGGATCCAAGGAAATTGCGATTTCACTTGCAGTCGATCGAGTCATCTGAATTCAACGAGGTGGTATAGATTCACCACCAGAAAACTTGTATGACAGACAGTGGCTATAATCAGGTCCTGGTCATGATACACCTCTTCATGGAGTATGCAGAGGCCGTGCCCTGCATAACTGCCCTATCAGAAGAGACGTGCGATCACCTAATCAATACGTGGATAGCGAGACATGGTTGTCCGATGACGTTTCAATCGGATAACGGAACAGCCTTCGTGGGAGAACTAACGAAAGAGCCCATGAGACGTTCACAGGTGGCTCAAGCTCACTCCACGACATTTCATCCCCAGACGAATGGCTTAGTGGAAAGGCAAAATCGAACGTTAGTGTCGATGCTGAGGGTATTTTGTTCCAGGTACATGACCGATTGGGACAGATACCTTCCACAGGTGATGGGAGCTAACAACAGCACGCAACACTCCACCACCGGAGTTAGTCCACACATAATGTTAACCGGACACGAGAAGTCTTTGCCCTTGACTTTCTTTTACCCAGAGTATGAGGGGAAGAAAACATCACCACAAGTCTACGTAAGGGATGTGATTAGACGTCAACAAGAACTAAACGACTTGTGTAGACGGAATACTCAGCAGGCACAGGCATGGCAGAGGAAAAGAATCGATGAAAAAGCAGCTGGTGCAAAAGCTTACTCGGTAGGAGACTATGTATGGATATTTCAGAACGTTTTACCACCGAGAGGAACAAAAAAGCTCCTAAAAAAGTGGAGGGGACCATTCATGATTACGGAAGTGCACCAAAAGGGAAGTGCACCGCTCACTACGAAAACATTAAGCCACACAACCCTTCGACAGAAGACTGGTGCATACCTGCAGACATGGAAGAAGGGGATTATCTGATTATGGAAAATGAGATAGGCACCAGAGGAAAGAACGATGGAAATGAGGTCGTAGAGGAAGGATCAAGTCCACCACCGGACCTGGATTCCAACGAGGTGATTGAAGCAGACGATGAAACTCTACCCTTACGCAGAAGAGGACTAGCAAGACCCCCAACAAATGAAGGTCCCCAAGAATTTGGAACCAGATCTTCCGTTTACGATACATACTCGACAGAGTGACAGGACAAGACTAACGAAGAGATATAATCCTTACGGAGATGACTTCGTAGTGGACAGGATACATCTGAACAAGATAGTGGAAGAAGTGGTGGGTCTAGAAGGAATAACGGTGTCGCAACACATCGACATAGTCGACCACGACGACGAGGAGTATGTGGATGACCGGTCCAAGCCCGAGTTAGAATTCGACGACGAGCAACAGCCATCCTACGAACAAGACTTGACGAATCTGCGTGTCTTGGAATGGCTGAACGAAATGACGTCGGACCCAATAGATACCAGTGTCACGACTCAAGATGTAGATCGTGAGAGCATGAAAAACATAAAAACCGAAAGCGATGATCCTTCCTGGGCTGCCCAGGAAGGGCAATTACTCATTCCTGCACCCAACCTCGATTTAATATCCGGTATGCGATCGACGGGGACGTCGATGGATATTTTCGTCCGGGGAGTGGGGTAGGACTTATCCACACTGAAAAATTATTAATAAAAAAATTAAGAATAGCAAGAGAGACAGGTGATCTAGAAGCCGAAACAGGCGAGGACCCTAAGAAACCGGACACAGTGAGAGTAGTTGAGTCATTTTTTAACTTGCCAAATGAATACTCAAGAAGCAGAATATTGACAGATAGCGAGTTTATACTCACAAATAGAACATGTGCGATAGCGATCACAGCAGACATGAGTTTTACGACAGCGTTAGCAGCAGATTTTAGAAGAGAATTTAAAAACATAGAATTCCTTTGGAAGCAAAGACTAGGAACAGATAACCAGAAAGTACTTATGCTTCTTGGTGACGAGGGCAACGGAGAAGCGGCACGTGGACCCGGAAAACCTAGTCTTGTCCTTGACGAGATTGAGAGACTTCCTTGTGGATAGGGAATTGAAAGAACTTCCGCTTCCAGTGTACGATCCCGACCCAGGACGACTGCATCCACGGGAGCTGTATGCACTGATACACGTAATCTTTTCTGATACTAATATACAAGTGCACTTAAATAAGAAATATTATTTAAGTATAGGCTGAGTTTAGGTAGCATGCAGGAAGGCGTCATACTAAATGTGTGTTGTGTGTGATATGTGTGTTATATTATGTTATGTATTATGTTTTTAAGACCCTGGGTAAGAAGGGATTAGTGACCAAGAATAACCGAATGACGATCTTAGGAATAGATCCAAAGTTTGGACAGTCATTTTTGGGTCGAATTTTAGCAACAAACTGATTTTAAAAATTTTTAGGATCAAAATCTTTTTATCCAACTGTTTTGAATAAATTTTAATATAAAATTAGAGTAAAGCTGACAAATGTGATATTCGTGACCTCTTTTCTAGATACTGATTGATCGTTTAATTATTCACCTGATTTCAATTGATGAAACTGATAATAAGAATTGAATCTAAAAGAAGATGGACAACTCTGATTTGAACGGAAATATGGACCTGGCAGAGGAGTACGTAAGACCGATGATAGATGCAATCTATCGTCGGCTGATGGATTGAGACTTCGCTCTGGCGGTCCCAGAGGTAGCCATGTTGCTGGCCGCCTTAATAAACTACTTGGGGCTTGATAACCGTGGGGACCGCCCCACGGAAGTCTTATTGATGGCAGCATATGGAGAAGTGGGAGTACTAGACCGCCCAAACATGAGGGTAATGAGGTGGAGAAACGGGGCTCTCTCAGGAACTGACTTGGCGAACGAGCCTGGATTGGGAAGTTCCAGGACCTACCAACCAGGTGAGATGCCTCTGCCAACCAAGCCTAGGCCTGGTCTGAGAAGGATGCATCAGGAGATGAACAGCGAGGCTGCCTCGTCCAGTTCAGAACTGAGAGCAGCTGTGCCACCAAAGAGGGCAAGAGAAGAAGAAGAGGTTCAGACGAACGAAACCACGCAAGACCTTAACGGAACGATAGAAGAACTGGAGAAGACCAGAAGGGAGCTGGACGAAATTACCAAAACCATACTCAGTACGGAAGAAGACAGAGACATGTTGAAGGGGTTGTTTGAAGATTGCAACAAGAAACCGGGTGAAGAAATAGAGCGCTTGAGGCGAGAGTACAAAGAGCGATCGGAGCGGCTGGTGTTGACGACAGCCGTATAAAGAGTGATACCTACAAGGAATATTCCTCGTGGGCAATCCCCGATGGAATTTTTGACGCTCCGTGAGTTGAGTCAAACGACGGAGACGCGACTCCCAGCCACAACTGGTTGAGTGTTAATCCCGGACCCGAGTGACACCCTAGGTGACCCAGTCGTGGAGCAAACAGTGAGAAAATTGATAGAAACAGCTAGACGATTGGTCGCTAATAGGAATGTGCCAGGTTCCGGGGTAACTGCACCTTTTGGAACAATAGATGATACAGGCAAACACAGCTCTCCCAAGAGACGATGGCGAGAATGAGAGCCAGTGACACAAAGTTACCAGTGAGGAGCTCTAAAGTCCCAGACAGGAAGGTACGAGAGATGCCGACGAAGAAAGTGTCCCGAGTGATTGACGTGCAGAAGAACAACCAATTGAAGTATAACTTCACAGGAGTTCCGGACACAGATCCGCGAGCCTGCTTCAATCGATCGACTTCGAGCCCAGCAGTAAACCAACAGAAACCGCCACTTGGGACATCATATCTGATACTGGTTGACAGCTTGGTGAGAGTACTCCAGAACTTGAGGACCTCCTGGATCACCACAGTGATGGCCTTTGGAGGTGCAACGATAGCCCAGCTATTTCGGATGGTGGAGCTGATGAACCCAGGGAGGATCCCTAACATAATGATCCTAATAGGGACGAACAACGTATCTAGAAGCTCAGATGAGGAAGATGCACAATGGGGGTCGATGATGGTGTGCCTATTCACTACTCTCTGGCAGAAGTTCAAGTGCGCGGTACTGACCGTCTGCACCGTACCCATGAGCACAAAAACGTTGTTATTGACAGGAAGGAGGCATAATGAAGGAGTCATCAGGGGGAACAATATACTGAGGAATCTGGCGAGTCGGAATGCAGGACGGATGATCCTCATGGACATTGAACACGAGCTGAGAGCTATGGATCATGCCAGACTAACCACCGATGGGATCCACTTTGATAGCATCGAAGGACAAGCCTGGTTGAGCCGAGTCTTCCAGGAGCGACTGGATGAAATAGATTTCGAGATCTCTGACACGGGAGTACTAAAGAAGGAAGAAACCAGAGCGCGCCGGCAATTTCAACCTTTGGGATCCCTAACCTAGAAACACGTCTGGGAACCGTCCCAGCCGTGACCTACAGGCCGCAAAGCTCTAGCGATCCAGGCCAAAGGACAGATGTACAAGATCGATTGGGGAAAGCGCCAATAAGAAGAACCATCCATCCAAGACGAAGATTAGGACCTGTCAATCCGACCGCGGAGACGACCAGCACCTTGAGATCAGAGACAAGATCAGAGACAATGAGTACCAGCCGAGAGGAGCGGCGTCCAGACAGGGGCTCTTGGATGTGGTCGAGGCCCATAACTTCTCCCTGGCATATATACAAACAGGACCTGATGAAACTGAACCTTCAGACGGAGATTTGCAGCAGATGACATGAGGATGTTGAACGGAGCGAGATTATCCGTCAACAGACTCTATTCAGTAACAGGCGTGGACTGGTTGATAGCAGCTGGCCTAAACTTCAGCTCCACGACCGCCTTGAGATTTGCCGACTTAGAGGGACTGCCCTTAAACAACACAATGGGTCCAGTAAATTCAAGACCTTTGCAAGATCTGAACAATGGAGGAAGTCGAGAAGAAAGACCCGGAAGATTCTTGACAACGAGGGCACCAATAGGACAACACGTAAAAATATTCAGGCAGATAAAAGCAACCCCAGGTCACGTAAGAGAAAGAGCGTACCCGAAACAAGTGAATCAAGAAGGTGATGCACAGAGATACGGTGGATTGAAGGCGATTAAGAAAGACGAGACAATCTTTGCGGCGTATGACAGAGCTGAAATGAGGAAGGCAAAGATTATGATAGTCGCGAACTCAGACTTCGTGTATACCTCCAAGTCTCTGTTTTGGCCTCATGTCATAATGTTGGCAGCGGTCGACCTGCATCTAATACAGTCGGTGTCAATGGCAATCGGGGTACAACGACAGACGGAAATGAACCCAATCACAATCGTATTTGCTGGCATGAACGACCATCTACACAGTAGGGGTTTCGTGAGCAGACTCAGAGAACCTACGACAGCCAAAGACGCTGTATGATCAGCTATAAAAGATATCCTCGAATCAATGGGTGAAGTAGTGGACACCATGAAAGAAGGTGCCTTCACTAAGATAACACCGAGAGCCGTGTTTGCACTGTCTCCGGGATATGCACACCTCCCGGATAGACTGAAGTTTGTATACGCGATGGTGGCATTGCTCTCGTAAGGGAAATATGATGTGATCATATCTGCCCCAAATCGTTGAATAAAGATGGAGAACCTTAGACCACTTAGGGCGGAATTACCTGCAGTGTGGTCTGACATCTCGAATTCGATGCGAGGACTCAAGAACCACTCACTCACATGTTAGTGTTAGACGAGGTACTGGGTTGAAACTGTCCAACTTCAGCTGACAATTCAAACTTAAACCAGGAATTGACGATGACTATCGAGTGATTGTAGCGATGTCAAACAATTTATGGTTCCGAGGAATGTAAGTAAAGGAGCAAGAAGAGAGAAGAAAGAATTCCAAGGAGACGAGAGCTCACTTGGAAGCGATGGTTTTCAGAACGCAACCAGAGACTAACAAGTGGCTGCACTTGGCCCCTCGAATAGCCGCATTGGGCGCGGAGGCTTTCGAGCGAGGTCCAGTGATGATCAGGAAAAAACATGCCTACCTAGTGAACGAGGTAAACCTGGCCGAAAATGCTGAAGAGAAGTCAGCCGAGTTCGAAAACAGAGTGTGCCAAGTTACCCTGGAAGTTTTCTGGACAACTAATGAAAAGGGAGAAGAAGGTTTTGACCGGACTGACTGCATGCTAGAAGGGTTAGGAGCCGCATGGACCGCGTCCTTCTTGGCGAAAATTTACCCATCCTTTTTTCGATATCTGATAAAATAATTCCTCCAAGCAGTCGTAGAAGTATTGATCGTTGAATTACTAGCCCTGTTCGTGACGTTTGGAGCAGAGAACTTCTTGAGAGGACCAGCGATACTGCTCACCGAAGGAGTGCAGAATTTGCGACTAGATGGACTTCTAACGTTGATTGCGATAACACATGGAAACTTGGGAGTATTGATGAATTTGGCACGCTATCCGGAGCAGATTAGGGAGAACGCGAGGAAATTCGACGTGAAGCGATCCACAGATTCCTGGAATAAGATAAGAGATTTGCGACATACTCTCATCCAGTACCACGTGCAGCAGACTCGCTTTCGAACAAGAGAGGATGAAACAATTCAGAGGGAGAAATACGTGCGACGTCATGTTGGGTGCATACCCATGCTAACTGGCCCGAGCTTAGCTATGAGGACCGATCCCTTAGCATTGATCAGAGGAGCCACGGATGATGATCACTTCCGAGACAGGATGGGGGAAGTGGACAGAGGGCGCATTGAGGTATTCCCGAAGCTCTGGAATCTAAGACCCTACGACAAAACAAACGGCGAAGTCACAAGAATTCCTCGACTAACCGCAGCGTACCATGAATTGAGAGAAGAAACGAAGGGCTGGGGTGACTACAAGAAACTGCCAGAAGAGATCCCGAATTCCCTTTGATTAGAAGGATGTTGCTTGGAGCAGACTCCGTAGTACAAACCCCTAGGTTGAGAGCCTTTGAGACCAATGAGAGGAGGGTAGCGACGTTCTCTGAGATGATGGACCCATGTTTTGTGGACAGAAACGCCGCAGTGCTGCAGTATACACAGTTTGCTTACACGGATGAAGCAACGAGGAGAAGAATGAACACTACAGCGACTCCGAAGCTTGGGAGGTTTGACGAGGAATAGGCAAAACTGGATCTAGCGCCCATCATCATGAGAGGCAAGGCTGACTTACCAGAAGCCTCCCTAATCTTAGTGAGTGTAGAACCAGAGTTAACGGTGGGAGGAACACTACAGACTAGAACCATGCTAGAACCCTTCGGCTATGAAGAAGTCAAGGTAGTTCACGGAGAGGAGGAAGATCAGTCAGCTGGCAGACTAAGTGTACCAAAATTTCCTGATGGGGCAAGGGATGAAGAGCAAGGGCTCTCAAATTCAGGAAAGAATCCAAGACGAGACGATGGGCAGGGAGGAAGCCGTCGATCGGAAGAACCTATGCAACAGGATTTCGATCAAGCCGAGAAAGAGGAAGACAAGGTTTCGACAGGAGGGATGTCCAGCCTGGACTTCAGCTTCATCAGCGACTTTGAAAACGGCACGGACACGTTGGAAGCGACGACGGAGCCGGCAGACGGGGGAACTTCCACGCTGGAACCCCCGTCGGCCTTCATGGGAAGGAACCGGAACTTGCCGGAGAGCAGCTCTCCGAGCAATTCTAAAAACACCGAACAGAAACTGTTGATGGAATCACCAAGGAGAAGAAGAATAAAAGGCACTGCCACAGTACCTTTCTTGGGAACGTTTCCCGAAGAAGAGTGGGAAGTGCATCATAGAGACCATGAAAATAGGACGGGATGCAGAATGGACAGAGCGGCCTGCATGGAAGAAGTCTGGACAGCAGTTCAGTGCTACGGAACCCAGTCTATTTTCAAAATAGGTTTCAACCGACGACTAATGCAGGAAGTCTTTGACAAACTCGACGAGTGTGAAGGGAGATTGAGGGAGTTGCTGATCGACTTGGCCACTGATGAAAGTGAGGCAAACTCACCTATAAAAATGACGCCGCAAGAAGACAAGGGAGAAGTGGTATATCTGACAAGAATCCGTAAGGGAACGATGCGATCAAAAATGGTGATTGATATGATTAATGAAATGAAATTGAAACTGGGCAGCAAAATGACATTGAGGAAAGCTGGAAAAACAAAGGTGGATTCCGAAATCTTGATGAAAGCTGTCAACTCAGCCAAAAAAAACGCGTCGAAGAAGCCATGGACTTGGGAAAGGGTGATGATCGATTGCCTGGCACAGACAGGATGTTGACTGACGTAGCGATGGTGCCACTCATTCTCATGGCAGGAATGAAATCAGCAAGTTACAAAACCAAGAGGAGTGACCGCACTCTGACTGGAGCGACGTTAGAAATGGAGATACTTAGCCAATGCAGACAGAGTACCCTTAAAGATTTCAACCGTCTCCCATGAGAGGAATGAGAAGCGTCGTAGGACAGCTAGTCCCAGTGGAATATAACCGACTGACAGTATCGGTAAATGTATCGATTGATGAACCCGCCGGTGGATACATGGAGGTGTTGGAATACAGAAATTCGGCCAGAGGACACTTAATTGCTCTGGAAGACAAAAGTGCCATGGAAGGTTATTTGGAGACGATGAAGCAAGGCACCACCCTGAAGAAGAAGGCATACAGGACTCTGGTATTGTCTGAAATGCACGCGGGAACGATCGAGCAGTTGGTGAGCCTTCTATGGAGAGCAGTAGTGTTACGATACTTCGAAGAAGAAATGAGAACCACGCCGAAGATACACGATCTGATAGCAATACCCTATGTGAGAACAGAGTTATAACTGAGGTTCGCTTGGTGCATGATTGGACTGACACGCGGGGAATATGATTCGGAAGAAAGAAAAAGATCGAAGTAAGAAAAGGTGTTCCTAATGACGAGTGTGAGAGATCTGATAACCCAAGAAGGAGCAGCAGTAGCGTGCGCGAAGTGGCGAGACGCTCTCTGTTTCATTCGATTTATGATAAAACAAATTTCAGTGTCAGCATCGAACACGTGTGTCAAGATGCTAAGAGAAGGCGATGAACGACCGAAAGCCTTACTCTTGCTAGCACTTTTGGACATCCATCAGAGCAAGCCGATGCGAGTGAACATGAAGGAACCTGTAGAGCTGGAACCGATGAAAAAGATTGACAAAATAAGGAGATTCTCTAACAAGGAGATTAAGCTGTCGAAAGAATCTATGCGACCACTGCCAAAATCCAGTGAATACTGTGGACCGATCAGGAAGAAATCATACAGTTACGTATCCGGGATTGCTTCTTTGATTACGAGAAAGCAGTGTTGCTAAGATTCTGGGCGTCAAGAATTGCAACAATAAGAAGCGCTGCTAATCAGCAGATCAAGCTGGAATTAGTCTTGGAGGAAAAGGTGACTGCACCTTCAGTGCCAAAATCTGACAACCGAGTGGAGTTTGTATTGGGATTTTCGGACGAGTTGCTAAGAACTAGTTTGATGGTAGTGTGGGAACTGATGAAACCATCATGTTGTCCGGGTCCTAACGCCGATTCGATGTTGCGTGCGACACAAGAGGTGCAGAGGGAACTGAACTCAGACTGTTACTTGCGTGACCTGAACATCATCTATATTTTGATGACGACAGCCTCTAAGAGCAACGAAGAAAACAAGGTAGAGTTGCCTGGCTGGGGACCAGAGGACTGGGTCAAACCTGGTAGATGTCTGGCAGAAGCCTGTGAACTGGAGAGTCGCATCTGTGGAGATCTGGATTGCGTAAAGACCCTGGAGAAACAACACAAGCAGTTGACGATATTGTTTGGGAACATTGTGATGAAGGCGAAAACGGAAACGGAATTGATTGCAGATTGCCATGGAGGAACCGAGGTGAATCTAGTGACTGCACTAGGATCCTACAGGAAACGAACAAAAGAACAATTGCAGGAATTGATTTGTCTAAAAGATTTAAATCTTTTTGAGACAACGTGCAAAATCTTGAACATTCAGATAGAAGTGAAAAAGATATGGGCCAGAAGACGACTGATGCCATGGTTCAGAACCAACATGACTGCATGGTTGTAGTAGTATGCCAAGAAGCATATGTCGAAGCACAGCAGAGTGTACAGTGCGTATCAGCTGGAAATTGGAGCAGGAGCTTTCAAGCGAGCTTTTCTAACTCATCGGAACGCAGTAACCACCGCAGTGAAGAGAACTTCTAGGACAAGTGAATTTGACGGAAGGGAAAAAGAAGAGATGTTGAAGGAAGACTTGGAGATAAATGTGACGTTGTGCCTCCTTAACAGCTTCTGCCGAAACATAGAGAAACTAACGTTGATCCTCTACCTTGTTGTAAGCAAAGAGTAGAAGAGTAGAAGTGTTGGAGGACTGCTTCCAACAGCGTCAGATTAGCTACCGACGTGTTGCAAGACACAGAGACTGAAAGTGCGGAGTCAATGTCGTAGGAGGAGGAGATGGAACATTGACAAATGGCCGAAAAACAAGATGTAAAAAGAAAGAAAGTTAGAAGAATTTAGAAGTTATAGAACTTCTAAACGACAAACAAAGAAGGAAACAAAGAAGCAACGAAAGAGAAGATGTTAAAACTCAGAAATATTTTGTATATGACAAAAACTCAAATGAGAAACAAAGCAACTAAGTTTGCAATTGAGACTGAAGAGAAAACATTAGTTGAGTTTTGAAGACACTTACTACTTATTTAGAGAGGCTTGAGTGGAGAGTGTTTTAAAATATTCCAGCTTGCATGATTGTTTTTAATCAACTACGACGACTGATCACTTTGTGGTGACATGAAAGGCTTGGGTAATATCTTGAAGAGGGAGATTATTTCATTGTTCCTTATAACCTTAATTTTAATATTCAGGACCATTAAAAACTAAATTTCCAAAGCGAAGAAGCATAGTAGGATAATTCTAGTTTGTTGGTTGGCAGGACTGTCCTGCGTCCCGACACTTTTTAAACCTAGGAAAAAAAAGTTTTAAATCGGGACATAGGCGTTCGAAGTCAGAAAAAATGTTTTATTTTAAGTTATATCCTCGAGAGTGCAGATTAGTGAAAAAATTTGGAAGGCTATAATAGTGTGGTAGTATTCTGCATTGAGTCGATATGACATGCATAAAAGTGATTTTATGCGTTTTGTAAATTCTGTTCGATGGCACTGTACCATTTCGATGAAGACTACGAGACTCAATGAGGACATTGATCGGGCTGTCCGGGGAGTATGTGACATTCGACCAGAATAGTCAAAATGCAATTTCGCATCCGACTTATATTGGAACGTCTAACTGGGAAGATTGATGGTTTTGATGAATTAGTGATGTTATTTAAACGATCAGACAAATCCTGAAGGGTTGGTTTTGACTGATAAGCTAAGTTTTAAAATTTCGGTTTGTACATGAATGCCACGTAACTTTTCATTATTTCGCACACACTGAAACGGCGAATTCACAACAACAGAATTCGTAGAGAACAACAGTAGCCTCAGTGACAACAACGACGAAAGGGTAAAAGATTGAAATTGAGGTAGCAAAAATGTCAGAAACCACTCCGAGTTGCAACGATTGTGCCGCTACAATAGTTATCGAGCAGTTCAAAAGAACCAGGAAGTGTGTTGGGACGACATGTCCAGCCTTCCGAGAAGAAATAAATGTGTTATTTCTCCGGTTATCAAAATCCAGAAGGGTCTCGGGAGAGAACTGCAACTCGTGATTTTAACAACTTTAGCTTCCCGGATTGTCTTGAGTTGAATTTAATTAATACCAATATCGTTTTCAGATCATGAAGAGTTGAAGGTGTTGGGGGAAAAAATAACAAAAACAATAGTAATATAGTATATAAGTAGTAGCTCTGTTTTTAGGAGTGACCTCGTGGTCTGGGGATACTGAGACCCAGCCATGAGCTCATTATTTTGCATATAATTAAGTTAATTAGAGCGTTCTGATCGAAGCCGGAAGCAGTAAAGTTTTTTGTCGACCCGATGTTAGAAAGACCACCAAAGAACTGGCTTTGGCAGAGACGGTGAAAAACATTTAGAGCTGTATTTAGAACCTAGCTTCATTTCCGTCGATATGTACTTCCGGAAGAATGTTAGAATAGGGTTAGTATTATCATAGCTAGCATTCTCAAGTACAAGTTTCAGGAACAAAACTGCCTGAGCCTAGGCCGATAGAGCCAGATACTCCTACTCACAAATAGACAATAAGACGGAACGTTAAAAAAACAGGAGTTAATAACCACGGCAAATAAAAACTTTCGAGTCTTTCGGACGCCTGCCCAATTGGCATCAAAATACGCAAAAATACTCAGACCATCATCGTGCCGTGAATAATTATAGGGAAAACTCGTGGGCTCCAAAAAGCGTAGTACTTTTTTTGCACGCTTGAGAGAGTAAGTTTAACGCAAAAGCAATATCCGGCATAGTTCTTACAGCTAAAGACAATAACGCCCCCACTTAATGCAGAAACAGAAAACAATCAATTAGACTTTTATCTTCAGTCGCAGTTTAAGATGTAATCACGGGTTCATAAACCGGTTTGAAATTTTGCAAAATCCATTTTTTGATTCGAATTTTGACGTATCTTTTTCGAGAAAGTGTTATACAGTTTTAATTTTGTGACTTAATAATCCCAAGAACCATTTGAGAATGCCCTTATCCTCATAGCGAACCCGCTCACCAAGATTGGCAAACAGCACTTGTCGTGAAAAACTGTAAACATCAAAAACCATCCTGTCATCAACATACACAGCTATGAAACTCAATTTCTAATGCTGATAAAATTTAGGACGAGTCTACAGAACTTCTTAAAATGTCAAGTTCTAACAAATATTTTGATAAACAGTGATTCCAAGCTCGACTCGCTTGCTTTAAACCGCAAAGAGAATTATTGAGCTTGCATACAAAACGTTCACCAGACACAAAACCACGAAGTTCATCCTCTGAGATAGAATTCAACAAATCTGTTTTAAAATCAGTATCCGAGTTTTTGGACCAGGTTGTGCTGAACTTTTGGACAAAGATAAATAATGAGGAAACAACTGTCATGCTTTTTGTAGGTGAAACTTTATCAGTACAATTTTGACTAAAAATTTGAGCAAATTCATTAGCCACATAACGTGCCTTAAATAGTTCAAATGAAACGCGTTATGTCACAAAAAACCAGTTGTTTTTTGTTAATGGTTTTCTAGGAGGTAAAGACAAAAGATCCCACGTTTTATTTTCTACAGGACTATCGAAGTCAATTTGCATTGCAACTTGCCTTTTTTCAACATCAGCTGACAACATGGTTTCCTCTTTTTTGAGGGGAAATTACCATTGACACTAGCAGCCGTTGTAAAATTACTGTTTTCATCAGCAGAAATAATGCCATGCTGGTCTTCGAATAACCCGACCAGTCCTATTAGTTGTAAAAAAAAGTCCAGTCTCAAAGCAGTAGGATTTTCTTCATCACTTTCAGATTGTTCTCTTAATTTAGATGATGTAGAATGTTGTGGTACAAATTGTATCGAGCTGTCAGGAGTAGAGGAAGTAGTGTTTTGCGAATTTTCTGCAGTTGCATTGTGAGATGAGTCTCAGTGACATCAGATATCCAAATTCATTGTGAGTTGTCCAAATTTCACAGGTATCTAAGTTGGTACTCCAATCTTCATTTGCCGATTATGAGGACTGTATGCCGAAGTTCTCTTTGAGAAGTATCAATAGTTGTGGAAGTTGCTCACCCTGTCGGTGATAACAGCTGTTGAAGAGTAGGCAAAACTTCATTTGCATCATTTGCGCCTGTGTGGGCATTATTGACCCCACTGATTTTGTCTCAGCCCCCATTGGGTCATTGTTAGTCCACACTGGGTCATTTCCGAGCAAAGCTATAACAAGCTTTGATCCCTTATCGAGACCTAGGAATTTTTCTTCGTGAAAAGTCACATTACGGGAGCAATTAAATTCTTCTTCAGATAATCATAAAAAAGTATATGGAGGACTTAAACCGTCATAACCAGAAAAAATTGTCTTTTTCCCTTTGATTAATAATTTACGCTGGTGGGTTTCAAAATTTGTAGAGTGTTTCGTTTACACGTTCTGTAGGGTATTAAATCACCATTAATAGCAGATATAAGTACACGATACCTTGTTTATACAACAATACCAACTGCCCTAACACAAAAAGTTTCTAGTAGTTTTGACGTAAGCAAAAGTGCCCATGCATTGTCAAAGATCGCTTGCCAAAAACGCTAGGCTATACAATTTTGATGGGGGGATTAAGGACTTGTAGACTGCTGTGCAAAACGATTGTTCTTGCGAAAAATTCAAAATGTCTGTGAAATATACTCCCCGCCAGTATCAGACCTGGGTGTGAGGCGAGTTACGATGCATGCTTGGACCACCGCATAAAAAAACTCTAGTTTTGCAATCGCATCGCTTCTAGAGGCCGTAAAATATACAGCTGCATATCTTGAAAATCATCAGTAAAAGATGTTGCAGATTTGTTTCCATACAAGGATTCTGTAAAACGTCCCTAAATATCTCTTTGAATGAGCTCAATTTTTAGCGTTGCCCTTACTTGAGGGTTTTCAGAAAAGTCAGAAGTAGTTATCTCTCATTCTGAATACGTAGTACATTTATCGGTTGCCATTGAACCTGAAATAGTCATGCCTTTTACTGCTTTACATGCAGTGTTCTTCAAAGCTTCATAATGTACATGTGAGAATCATGCATACCACGTAGGAATGCCACATTTTCTGCTGTCTTGCACTATGTTTAACCCAAATATGACCATTCTTTTCATAAAACAAGCTTTCTGTTGTCCCACTGGTATATGCGGATTTTCGTTAAAAATTACTGTATTGCTTGGCTTAACTTTGGGAAAAACCTATATCAAATGAAATTTGAAGCTCGGCACATACAATGCGCGCTGAAAATTGAACGTGTACTTAAGCTTTAGTACGACCGTAGGAGGGGAGCAAACTTTTCTAATACCATGTACTCGCTGTTGCGTCCTATCCCCATTAGTAATAGACATCGAACTTTCTCCCCTTCCAGAAGGAATCTTTAATATCGATTTGTCGGGAATGATATGGTTCGTGCGTCTACAGTCTATCATTATATCCATCTACCTATTTGAAATGCTGTTAGCGAAAATCCGGAGAAACCGACGTGGTGGTTGCTCGTAATTTGCTTGATTACATGCGGCTTTGCTTACCCCGGTCGACAATGTGATTGGCACGTCCACATTTTGTACAGTACAAGTTTTTCTTGTTTTCCTGTCGAGTTGCCCCAATGTATCGTTTTCGGCCAGTTCTATCAATCGCTGGAATCGCAATCGACAAAGATCTCGTGCCTTGTTTGTTTGAGCTTACCCAAGTGATCTTTCGATCAGTCGCTCCTTCAGTTGTTGGTACGATATCTGCCGGAACTGTATTTCAGCTATGAATGGTTCGTATTCTTGTCGCAATGGTTTAAAAACTTTGGCTATTTTAAGTTTGTCGCTGATCTTTCGATCTGTAGATTGTAAATTGAACACAATAGTGTACACTTTGCCTAGAAATTCTGTAATCAATTCTCCGTTCTTCTTGATTTCCAGAATGATTTGGATTGATCGAATCTGCTGAAGTTTTTTCATTAATTTCCATATTATTCGGAGCAAGAATCATCTGCAAAGTAGCATCTTTGATGTGCATAACAACTTCCTGATACAATTTTATGTGAGCAGCATCCCTGCTGGCTTTGCAAATTTTTTCAGACTCTCTTTTAGGGTTTTATTTTTAATTTAGGTTGGGTACCGTTTGCAACATACAAGAAGCCTTTCCAGGTTTTCCATGAAAAATGAGCAGTTTCACTTGTTTGGAATTCATCAAGATGTTGTTGCTGGGGAGCTTCAACTGTTCATAACCTCTATAACGTAATCATTTTTTTCCATTGAAGTGAGTAAATTCAAAACCAACAACTTTTGTTTATCTGTATTATTTTAATGTCATTTAAAAAAATAAAAGTCATTTGTCAATATTGTTTCACTTCTTTCTCGAATATAGCAAAAGATAATTCGGAGTATTTGATTCTAAACAACCATGTCTAGATATTGACCAATCACAGACGAAAGTTTTAAATCAGATCTCACAAAAACATCATACCAAAAACCTTTAAAAACAAACAATATAGCAAGTAGGAACTTCGTATAGAGTATTTTGGTTCAAAACAACCATGTCTAGAAATTGACCAATCACAGACGAGTTTTTCAAGTTAGAATTTGTGAAAAAAGACACACCAAAAGATGAACTAATTTACAGCTGTGCTGCTTGTGGATGTCAACGCCACCTTCAAACCACATGTACTGCATAGTAAAATTTGGCAATCAATACTACCAAAGAGCTTCCACAAAACGCAACGTTAATTTGCAATGTGTGCGTCAGCAACACTTAACGTAAAAAAAATCAAAAATCGGACCCTCGTCGGTCTGCATTAAAAATTTGGCCAAAAAACGGAGCAACTGACTTACTGGAAAAAGTTACAACAGATAGAAACAAAATTGACTCAGCTTGTCGGAGAAAAACTGAAAGTATTTACGAAAGTCACCTAGCAAATAAATGAAAAGTTACGCAAACGTAATTAAAAAACACCAAAATGACGAATTTCGGTCTCCGACACGGACATTTGAAGAACGCGACAAAAATGTCAAGAAAACTTAAAAAATTTCAGAATGCAAGAGATCGAAAAAGATCCAGGAAAAAAGGAACAGAATTTGTATTAAGTTACAAAAAATACAAACTTTATGAAAACCATTGGCGTCGAATCCAAATTTTTTGAACTTAGATGAATGAGGAATTTTCATTCTGAACGAAAGAAACGTAACTTTACTCGCGACCCTTCAAAACCAAAGGGCTGTCAATTTGATGAACCTGTCTCAAATACGAGAATACAGTCTACTGATCCTAGAACCAATAGCTCATACTTTATAGGCTACCAAAAACTAGCTGACGCTATGTAAATGAACTTTTAAATTTTGATAAGTATTTGTGGAAAAGTATTTTGACGAAATGATTTTGAGCTTTGAATAATTTCTCTATGATAAAACCATTCATCGCTATGATCAAAAGCAAATGGCTTCTAACAATTTCCAAGGCGGGACCTGGAAAGCTGCTGAAAATAATTTAATTTTAAGATAGATATAGATAGCTGCCTGATAGAAATAGATAGCTGCCTGATATGCAAAATTATTATAGCAAATGATGTTTTCTAAAAAAAAAAAAGATAGATATAGATAGCTGCCTGATATGCAAAATTATTATAGCAAATGATGTTTTCTACCTGTGCTTTTTTTATAACCCAGCAAAAGACAGCCACTATTAATAAAAATCAAAGGTTTCAAAACAACTTTGTAAAAAAAAACGAGGCAGCAAAAACCAGCAAAAACTTTCTCAATACAAGATGGAACACATTCTGGAATCATCAAGCTGCAAATAAACCAGAAATCATTAATCTATTCGGAGATGGAACAATTAGACAGTGTTAAATTTCTATCGCGAGGCAAAAAAGCTCTAGATAATTTGTTATAACAACACTCTAGTTTCTTATCAGGTTGCGATAAAATGGGAGAGGACAAAATATCTTACCAAAATCTCTTTTTTTTTGGCTCAAGAAACATGGGCAACATCTTCAAGCATTTGAAACATGTAAGCCGAGCAGGATGTCTTCCATTCGCTCTTTGCTTCAACGGAAACACCGGGTCAACACCTGAAGATGAAGCTAACTTATTCAATGATATTTTTAACTCATTCTTCTCCCCCAAGTGAAGCTTCACTATAAAGCTAATTGATATTTTAAAAAATCATCAATTTCAAATACTTCCCCCATCTCAACCAAAATCATCAAAACTTTGCTGGGTAGAATTGACGTAACCAGGGTGGTTTTCATTTCCCAGTTTTTCGCGAGGATACTTTTTTGCCAGAATGGTTCTCATTCCCCGACCGGCCTTCCAAGTTGTGAACTGATCAGGAAAAAGTTAGGGATCAATCAAAATTTTGGCGGAGTGAGTTTTGCACGCGGACCTTGTTTCGGAAGTGAAATAAGTTTTAAAAAATAATAGAAGAGAATAGGAGTAATTGCCAGTAGCTTAGGGTTCTAATAAATTCATATTGAATCACAAATTTGAACGAGTATTTAAGGAGAAATTTTCAAAAGTAGGCGGAGGAACCAATCTTTATCTGTACCAGTGCTCACTCACGATATCAACGAAAATTGGACTATGGACTTCGCCTGCGTAGAAAAAAATGCACTGTCAACGAGAGGTTATAGATTATATTTATTTGCATACATGTTTTTTTCCATGCATCGTTCTTGTACAGACAATGAAACCAAACAATGCTCAAAAAAAGCTCAAAAAAATGCTCATAAAAATGCTCAGAAAAAGCTCTCAGATCATTGAAGCGCTAGTAATCACAAAAAAAAACCCAGCAGTGGAAACGGCATCTATAATAGCTTAGCGAGAGGAACAAACTGTACGTGCACTCAAAAAGTTATCTGAAAACAACAACAGTCGGTTTTTGAATAAGTTTTGAGTACAATTGGCTAAACAGACACTCATATTTGTTTGATACTGAAAAAAATGAATATTAGAGCCTATGTGACAAAAGATGCAAATGTTGCATTTGCTTTTTTAAATCTCAAAACACTAAAATATTTGTCAGTTCTTTTCTGTAAAGACTTCATACTATGTTTTCAAAAGATCAGTTTACGAAATTTATAAGAATTGGAAAATTCGGAAGATTCAATTTCAATTTAGAAGCTAAAGTACTTGAACTCAGAAAAAAAATTATTGGTGAGCAAGTTGAATCAGAAGGATACGTAATCGAGCCAGTAGATAGACAAAAAAAGGAAATAGCATTAAGAGTAGCTTGGTGATGAAAGTTCTAAGGAGTTTTTGAGGCGGAGTGATTTGCGAGCGCGGACCTCGTTTCGGAAGTGAAATAAGTTTAAAAAATAATAGAAGAGTGTAGGAAAAAATTGCCAGTAGTTAGGGTTCTAATAAATTCATTGAATTACAAATTTGAACGAGTATTTAAGAAGAAATTTTCAAAAGTAGGCGGAGGACCCAACGTTTTCTGTACCAGTGCTCACTCACGATATCAACGAAAATTGGACTATGGACTTCGCCTGCGTAGAAAAAAAGCACTGTCAATGAGAGGTTATAGATTATATTTATTTGCATACATATTTTTCCATGCATCGTGTCGTAGAGACAATGAAACCAAACAATGCTCAGCAAGAAAAACTTCTGTTTACAAGATGAGAAAAGGATGAGTTAGATGGAATGAATCACAGCGATGAAATAAGAGAAAAAAATTTCTGATCTTTCTCGGAAAAAAACTTCGGTATGGACGGTCGCTATCATCAGCAAAAAGCTATGAGCAAACAACGTGCTAGTGGTCTCTCGTATCACCAGCTCTCAGTGCAGCTCGTTATGCAACTCCATTTGTCGGAACGTTTGTTATATCATCGGCTCAACAAATTGGTTAAAATTTGTTTGATGCATACAAGTTGCCGGAAGCTTTGGATATAATGGAAGGAAAGACGAGCGTGGAAGAAGCGTTCAAACGAAAAGCCACCTAAACACAGAGGAAACTTCGCGTCAAAAAAAAAACAAACCCTTTCTGAAGAACCAGTGTCTCGAATCAATCGGTTATCAAAAACAAAGAGAAAACCAACAGAAAAAAACTGATTTTAGGAAGCCTCCTCCCACTAAAAACAAACCATTAAATTCTCAATTTTTTCAATGCACATGATGTAATGGTGGCAATCGGTAACAAATTAAACTGGAAACAAGCCCCGCATCGTTTTGGATGATGCTACAAGGCTTTCATTTTTTCTGATTTTTGAAAACTGATCTCCTTTGGGTTTTCAGACTTTGAAACTGAGAAATGCAGACACAAAATTTATAGCATTAGTTTTATGCAGTTTCGCAATATGAAACAAATGATTAAAATTGCGTTTTTAAAAATTATATATTTTACTGTCAATTTTTAACAACGAATGTTAAACACCGATTTTCTCTAATGTCTACTAGTTTATACGCTCAAATTGTAAATTATGACACGGAGTTGTTGATACCAAGGGCTGCGGTTCAAGTCTTCTTTGATAATGACAAAAATAAATTATGATGGACGTCCACAGTGGAAAAAACTTATCAAAGGGTATTTTATGGAAAGCTAGCTGATAGCTTTTTCGTTTTGGATCAAGCCTTAATCTCTAAAAGCAATTTAAAAAAACGGCTCACACTTTTGAAGAAGCGCGTCCAATGTTTCGATATACTAAACGATGTCTGAATCTGTGCACGCTTCAATTCAGCTCAATCTCAAATGATGACGGTATGTTTTGAGCCCATAAAAACTGTGTGACTCAGATAAACTAAAAATCTTGTAAATTTTCAGTTAATACTTTGCTTTGAAACTCTTTGAGAATACTAAGTAACTATTTGCTTAGAAAAAAATTTACAATTGTTATGTGTAAAGAATTCATGTTGAAAACTTTTTTCAACCCATCACATTTTATGCTCAACGTTCAAAAAAACTTCAATCCGTCTCTCGTCTGTTTTTTTTGAGATATGTCTGTGGAAGAAAAACTTTATCACAAATTGGTTTAAACTTGAGCAGCGGTTGACCTTGAAGGTGGCTGAAATTGAGCAAAAGCCACTTATTGAAAACGCAAGACAATTTGGTTGTTATTCCGAAACTTTTGATACATAAAAAATTTCAAAAACTGACCAGGACGTGAGCTTATACCTGATTTTTTGCACAGTCCGGGAAAAAAGGATGTAGTTACACAATAATTGATAAGTGGAAAGAACAAAAACATGTGAAACCCATAAAAAATTGGGTAAATCAGGTGAGATTAAACTCTTGTGAATATTTAGAAATACTTCGCTCTGAAGCGGTTTTATAAAACAAGTGAATTATCTGTTTAAAAAACTCTGTTATATAGGTGAGATAATTTCAATTTTAGAAATTTATTTCAAATGATCGCTATTTATATTAACGTATAAAAAGAATTCAAAACATAATGATTCATATTTATTTCAATCCATAATGATTCAATCTCAGCTATTTCTAAAGTCTAAGATCATCTTTGACTACTTAATCAAATCAAAAGTGTCTCTCTCTATCTGCTTGAAGAAAAGAAGTCTAGTTACCAATAACTTTTGTCGGTACAAACTCATTTGTTTTTGCGTGTTTCAAGTTGACTGATTGATCTTTTCAGATTACCTGTGAGTAGAGAATATCAGCTTCATTCCACTCAAAAAACGAATGAAAAGTGAATGAGAAAAAAATTGTAGCTGATCATTAAAAAAAAAGTCTATAGCTAATAAGTCATAGGCCTCACTCAAAATGTGGCTGGTATAATCCTAGCGTACACTAATATTCCAGCTTGATCATAAAAAAACATTTGATTCTTTGGGAGAAATAACGTAATGCTTCTTGATTACCAAGAGCACGAAAGAAAAACAATTAAATTTGCGTGACGATTAAAAATTTTTTTTTCTAGTAGTAACTGGACTTTTTCAAGCACATACTGGGATTGACTTTTGATTTTATTAACCGGAAGGTCAAAGAAAACAATCTATGTTAGAGCAATGAGACGAAACGTTTGAACTACAATAAGCCACAAGGGACAAAAACGGGTATTTTACTTGAAAACTTACTCAACAGATTTTGCTTCACAAAAGACGACAAGCCAAAGAAGGTGAATTGCAAAAAAGTGACTCATATAATTTTGTTCAAGCCTTCAACAGGCGAAAAAGGAAACTCTGTAGTTTATGAACAGCTCTGTTTGTCAAATTTTTTGACCGAATGCTATACAGGAGCTACACCAGAGCTATTTGGTCATTTAATGGTACATTCTTCGACGCCAACTTTTGAAGACTTACGATACAGTTCAAAACTTTTTTCTAGGATATTTTTCTTTTGGCCATTTTTTTCTACCAGCAAAGACAGCTAATTTGAGCAGTGAGGCCTCAACAAAGTTTTATGCTTAGTAAATTCGTCAAGAAAAAAATTATGAAAGACAAAAAATCTAATTTTTTTTGTTTTCATTTTCTTTCAAAAAAAATAGTGAAAAGTTTGTTAGGAAATTGGCCGAAATGGAGACGAACTCGGACTTGAAAATACTTAGCAAAAATTGAACGTATCAAAAAAATCAATAACAATTACAAAAAAACTTGCAACCTTGAACTGCAAAACTTCAAGAAACCTTTATGGAATTGTTTGTCCTTCAAGTTGCGGAATCAAAAGATTGGTCTCGAAAAACCTGTACTCAACCCTATGTAAAATAGCAGCACTAAGTTTTTTCAAATTAACCGCAATAATCATCAACATTTTTTAAAGCATTACCTTTAAAAAATCCAGGTCTGGCAGAAAAATCCAAATTGTTGTCAGTTGATAACCAGCGACAAAAAACAACCCACCAAATAATGATGTCATCTGCACAGGATAATTAACAGAAGAAGCGAATTGACTTGCCTTCGAAAAAATTCTAAAGTCGACAAACAGCCATTTGTTGATTTAATTTTGAGTGAAATTGTTTGAAAAAAAAACCTTCAGAGTCGCATTTGTTTGATACAGTGAAAATAACTGATGTGGACTTTTCTTTTAAATTAGATCTCAAACCACTTACACATCTGCTAGTTGGTTCCCTTTTGAAGACTTCAAACTATTTTTTTCAAAACATCAGCCAACTGCAGACTAAAGTTTTTACTGTAACATAGTTTGCAATTCCAGAAGATTTATATTTAGAATAGTGAATAACGTACTTTAAAAGAGAAATAAGTTTATTGATAACCAGGTTATACCAAAAGATGATGTAGTCGACCCAGAAGATAAACCAAGGAAAAGAAGTAGCATTAAAAATAGTCGTGTTGTTTAAAGTTCTGAGTAATCTTCGGGGGCTGAGTTTCTGCATGTACAATGGGTCCTCGTTCGATGGTCCTCGGGGGTTCTCGTTCTGCAGGTAAAACGCTTCTAAAGATGAACAGAAAAAAGTAGAGGAAAATAAGACTTGGCCCTGCAGCTTAGGTTTCTAAGAATATTGATTCGAGCTACGAAACTGAAAGAGAGTTTATGAAAAGGTTTTCAAAGTTTTATGTGCCAGTGCTCACTCACCATATCGACGAAAGCGGATGAATGGAGGTCGCCTACGTGAATAACTTTGAACTCCCACAAGATGAATCAAAAACTCATTTGATATGCGGAGATGCTGTATGTTTTATCTTTGCAATATTCTTGTACAGACAATGTTAGCAAACATTGCTCAATGGGCGAATTTTTTTTTCCTAGGTTGATCCTCAATTTTCGCGATTCTTTTACTTAGGTTTGAATTGATCAGGGGTAATGAACTTGAATAGCATTCAAGTTTACTGCACAGTTATGAAAATCAAATTTCTCACAGTGGTGATATGAAAGCATTAATAGGAGAGCAAAAAAGTCGCTGAAAGCGCTAGTCTTGAAGTATTCAGAAGATGAATGGATGTGGCGCTATGTCAAAAAACTTAAACATCTCGTTCGGTCAGTGAACAGTCAGTTCAACCGGAGCAATGTTTTTGGAGCAAAAAAGTAGGTTTTATTTTGATAGCCAAATAAAGTTCTAAAATTTTTTTCACCACCCAAAATTACAGCTGAATGATTTTATCTGTCATGAATCAAAGGACACTCTTTCTGTAAGGGCTACAAGCAGCAATTCAGCAATGAAAATTACAAGTTATTAATAGTTTTTAAATTAATCGTCAGCATTCATTTCAACCGATAAGATTAATCAAGTTATAGATAAAAAAATTTACGGAGATAAAATATTAAAAACTAAATGTTTTTAAAAAAATTTTTCAGAAAAACTGTAATGGTCGGTCACTATTATCAACAACAAGCACTCGACAATTGTTTGCTGTTTCTTGAATCACTAGCTGTCAGGGTAGCTCGCTATTCAATTTGTCTGCAAGTTTCTTTTTGCCATAGGCCATACGATCTAGCAGACATTTTAACAGAAGTTAAGGATATAAAGAAAGGTAGGACAAGCGTGAACAGAGCGGCCACGTCAACAGCGAAAAAAAAACAGTTTGGTGGAGGACCTTTCGTCACAAGAAGAAAACAGGGCATTTCTAAAACACCAGTTTCGCGAATCAGTCAGCCACCCAAAGCAAAGAAACAAAAGCTAACAGATAGAGTGTGATTTTTCCTAAAAGAAGTTTCCCTTTATGTGGAAGTTTATAAGACAACTCATCAATCAATTCTCAATCGTTTCAGAAAACTGAAGTACTGATAATATTTAAAAATTAAATAGAACAGAAGATATCTCTTTCATCACGTCCAATGGCGCTACAGGGGTAGAGTCTCCGTTAAAATACTGATTTTGATTGCAATATTTATTTAATTTCATAGAAAATTGAGTTAAGAATTGCAAAATCATCAAAAAATGACGGCAAAAACTGACAGCCGCTGTTTTCTGGAAAAGTTACAAAATTTTGTCTTTAAAAGACTTTGCCATCTATTTTTCCAACGGCGATGTGATCTTGAACAACAAAATTGTCCACTTTTCTTTAAAAAACTCTCAGAATTCTAACAATCACGCTCGAAGTAATTTTCTGGATAACGGGCTGTTTCATACCGAAGTCTGCGGGAAAGTCAAAGCAGTAGCTCAAGGTTATTCCTGTGAAGTAGATTTTTGGACTTTTGACAAAGTAACCATGATAGACTTCTACAGTGTACAAAATGATCTCAACATCGGGTTTTTATCAAAAACGTTTTTTCGAGAGTTAACAATGCTCCTAATATTGTCTTCAGTAATCATTGGAAAGCCAATTCGACTCATTTTTGAAACATATTTTAACATGATTACGTTTTATTTCATATGGTACTGCCATTGTAGATTATGACACAACTTATAATACTTATAAGTCTGCGTTTCAAAATTCAAGGTCATGCGACAATTTCTGAAAATAATTCCCTTTTTTATATTCAGTTTTTGATCTCACATCGACTCAAAAGCAAAACCGAGAGATCCATTAAGATCGTTGAGAATTGTCCGAGATTTCAAAGATACTTGGCTGTAGCATTGGGATTTGAAACTCGTTTGCTCGAATTTTAGTTGAGCCATTTTCTCTTTGAATTTCTTAGTAGAAAAGTTATCCAAGTTTCACAATTTTGACGTTTTGATTGATTGAGACTCTGGATAGTCGTTTACCTAAAACGAACACTTCAAAAGATTCTGCCGTCTCTCGGGGGAAAATCAGGCTCAAGTCTTAAAGTGCACCAAAATTGACAGTGAAATGCTAGTGCTTTTTAAGACTGAGCCTGATTTTCCCCGAGAGGCGGCAGAATCTTTTGAAATGTTCATTTTAGGTAAACGACTATCCAGAGTCTCAATCAATCTAAACGGCAAAGTTGTGAAACATGGATCACTTTTCTGTTCGGAAATTCAAAGAGAAAATGTCTCAAATAAAAATCAAGCAAACGAGTTTCAACTCCCAATGCTACAACAAAATATCGTCAAAATTCGGACAGTTGTTAGCCTGCATCAGGAGGACAATGAAGGAAAAACAACAGTTTTACTCTGGTGACTCATACCCAAACAAAATTTGGATTTATCGAAATTTTTAATCAAAGTTCACGACAGTACGCTTGGAACCTTCAAAAATCATTCAAAAACTTGTAGGATTTCGAAATTGCTCTGCTTTAAAGCTTTTTTGATAAAACTAACAATTTATATAGTAAACAAAAATTAGAATGAATACGTGTGATTATTTCATCGTGGGAAAAAATGTTTTTTTTTAGCTTAAAACAGATAGATCTTTACGAAATCAAAAATTCAATTTTCATACTTAGTCCTAACATCAATACCTAAAAAAGTATAAGAGCTCGTTGTATATCAAATTTTTCTTTTTGTATACTGTGAGACGTATTGTTTTGGAATTTTTTAAACTATGAGTTTAGAAAAAAAGTCAACTCAATGTTGTGTCTTGAGCTCAACGCATTGTTTTTGATACGCTGCACATTTGTTGATAATCGTACTAATTGTGATTTAGCAACATCAACCATTTCATGCTTGACAGTGTTTGGAAAATCAAAAAAAATGATGTTCATCTGATGAAGTAATTGAGCCAAAAAACTCAGTCTCAAATTTTAGCTCTAGCATTTGACATAAACCAGACAACTTTGTAGAGAAAAGCATCTGCAAATCTTCTCTGCGATATTTTTGCAAGTTTGTATTTCTAAATTTTTGGTCGTTTCGGTTAAATTTTGGAGGAAAAGTAAAAAGTTTTTCCATTGACTAGTTTTTTGCGTGCAAAAAAATTTATTGATACCGTATCTTTGAAAACATCTAGTTGATCGATTTTTACTTGTTGGGTAATTTTTGCTTCGATTCATACAAACCCAACGAAAACGATCCAATTCTTACGTTTCTAAATGTAATCGGGTAAACCTTTTTTGTTAGCGCTACTAGCAAATTGCCGCGTAATTTAGATTGTATCGACATAAACTCAGAAGAAAAACATTAGTAAGTTATTCCGATAAAATTAGACTCGCATTTGATAGTACGCCAATGAAAAAAGAAGTTGTCAGAAAATCTAATTGATCTAATTGGAGGTAGTGGTTTTGAAAAACGATTTTAATTTTGCTATCGAAATCAAAAATTGATAAATTGATAACCAACTGATATAGTGTTAGAATGATTATCAAAAATAATGAGTTGGAAAAGTTTGCGGATCTAAACACGTTTTTTTTGTTTTCACTTATTCAAATTTTCAGTTACTCTGATATTTTTTGGCACTCAACTTTGTAATGATCGATTTTTTGTCTAATTTCTATCTAAAGAATGATAGTGTTTGTTATTTTTCATTGGGAAATTGCCTAGAAAAATGAAGAAAACCATTTTTCAGTTTGTGTACTATTCATGTCAAGTTTGTTGAATTTTTTTTTCAGCAACAATCAAGCTGAAAATTCAAGTAGTTATTGTTTTAAATTTAAAAAAAAACAAATTGAAAAGGTTGAATGTAATTAGAAACAGTATAAGCAAAATCTGGAGAAAGATATATTTGGTCCAGTTTTGTTTCCGAAAAAAAACCTAACATTTACGAGCTAAAGCAAAAAAAAAAGAATTGTAGCTGACAAAAAAAAATTGCTAGTTCGATTTATGTCATCCAGCTATGATATTTTGATAGTTTTAGGTATCCTCAGTTTATTGGAAATTGAAAAGTGTACAGGCCGAAAAAAGTGTATTTGTATCGGGCTCAAAGTTGCAAGCTAGGCAAGTTCAATAACACGTATTCGTGCATTCTGATTTTATGGTTTATATGGAGTTATCGGTTATCTGGCGTTGTACATGTTTGCTAATATGAAACACTTAGACTGTTAAGTTTGTCAGTGGGTATTTAGTGCGCGATCGTTTTTGTGAATCATAGCTCAAAAAAAATTATGCACTTAATTCATTTCGTTGAAGATAATCAACAACCATAGATGGAAAAACCAAAACTTTCATGCTACAAAGATTTTGATTTTTCAAAAGTAGCAGGTAAATTTTAAATAATTATATTCAAACATAGATGCTTTTAATATAGGTATGGGGTATGAAATTTATGAAGCAACCCAGAAAAAATAACGACCCGCTTCAAGTGCTCTAAAAAATCTAGAACATTTTGCCCTCGCTCTTTTCCGCGGCATTATTAGCTCCTCGGGTTGTGAGTTGCTTGAACTATTATCACTTTTGGCACTGGGCCAATGACATGGCTTTTTTGGGATACCGGTCTCTTAAGTTTTCTGTCTGCAACAGATGATGCTATTTTTTCAATGATATCTGCCATTTTAAACAATCACTTCAATCTGCGATAAGAATTGTTTATAAAAGTTTTATAAACTTCTTGATCCGAATTTTTATGAAAAGTTTTTCATAGAAATAAGATAAGAGTCTTTCATAAACTTTTATACGGAAACATTCTTAGTTTTCGTGTTTAAACCGTTTTTTCCTTGTTCAAAATGTTTCTGGGTAAAAACAAAGTAACATCTGTTTATTCTTTCAAAAGCTTCTTTTTTGGCTGACAAATGGTTCAACTTATGATAATTCTACAGCTCCCCACTTTTTTTCCTTATAAAAACAGTAACACCCTTAATTTTCTGTTTAACTGATTTCGACCTATCTTAGGATATTTTACGTAGTTGTGGTCTTTTTTGGAGCATAACCGTTCGAGTCATTGAAAATGACGAGGATTTTTGTGCTCGGGTAAGTTTTAGTTTTTTTAGGAAACAAATCATGATCGGACAAAAAACTAAAAGACACCCGAATACTTTAAATTCAATTATGTTTTAATTTTTTAAGAAACATATAATGATCAGACTGGCCTGAGTGATATATGATGTTAACACCCTTTCAGTTGTGATTCGAACCACATCAAGAAAATTCTCAGAAAAATTACTCGGTGTCGAGAAAAGCTGCTTTGAATTGTTTGATTGTTCGTCTTAATTCAAGCGAAAGAAGCAAGCAAGCAGACTTACAACAGCTGAATTATGCCTAATTCAAGCCCTTAAAATATAATTTTTTTTAGCAATCAAAACTAGTTTTTGGAGTTTTAAGCTTCATTTTGGGAACCAAAAATTTTTAAGATATTTTTTAAAATATTTTTTTGAAAATAATGAAAAATTTTAAGTTTTCTTCCAGTAATTTTCCTGAAAAAATTTTTGTCCCATGGGCCTATATTACTAGTATTGTCTAATATGGCTCAATTAGGTTTATGCGTCAGATCCTTTCATCACACCAAGAAGAAAAAAACTACACTTATTTGGAAAAAACTTTTTTCAAAGCATAGTTTTCTAAAGACTATGGTCCGAACATTCTGTGCTACTTGCACAGTGACCGGCTATCCTTGTTTTTTCTTTTTAATTGTTTTTCAATTCTGACGGCTTGAGTTTTCAAATTTTTTAATTTGCTTGAGAAAATGAAAAAAAAACTATGTCAGAGCAAATTTTGGTTTTTAAAATTTTAAAAAGCAATGGCGCAACCATAAAACTAGATTTGGTTTTATACCTTCAAACTTTTTTTGAGCCACCGAACACAATTTTTAACCTAGTGGCAGTTTCAAATTTTAATCTTAAGCAAAACCTGGCAACCCATTTTTCAAGCCATTTTTCTACGGATGTCAAAATGTAAAATATTATCTCTTGAAACTAAACTATCTCTCATCCCAATTTAATTTATGTTGTTTTCGTCTAGGTCATGGTTTTCATATGCGTTTTATCAGCAAAAACTTTTACCGTTTTTTTTTGCTCGTTTTCTATTTGCAAGGCCGGAAATTGCTAAGAGTAATTTGTTTGAAATTTTGTGAAACGTTTTTTAAAGAATAATTTTTGTAAAAAATTTGGGTCAAAGTTGTCATGAAAATTTCTTTTTTGCTCCTTTGATCTTAGATCTAAAGTTAATTTTTAATTCATGAACATTCGGACAAACTGCAAAAATCCCGAGCTACTCTTTTTTAAAATAGTTTGTTTTACATTTCTGATTACTTCTTGTATTAAAAGAAAGTTTCTTACTTATAGAGTTTTAACTGTGAATCAGCGCTTTGCTGATCAGACGATGGGAAAACTAAAGCTTTCTCGCTTTGAGTTGATGAGTCATTGTGCTTTTAATTTTTTTTGGATTTATGACAAACTATGCTCAGGAAGGGTTTTTAGGGGGGGGGGGGCGTAGGGAATGGGGCGGTGGACGCTTTTTCCCTCAAGGATTTAAACCCCTGCCGACCCAAAGGGTCACCCTTTGTACTAATTTTGAAAATGGACCCTAAAAAATTTCTAAATATGCCTTTGGAGCCAATTTTAACATTTTTTTGGGAAGAGGGGGGGGGGGAGCTCGTGCTAAAAAAAACCGCGATTGTTTGTCATTGTTTGGTCAAAATTTTCCAAATTTTCCAAAAATGCCTAAAAAAGCATTTTTTTTGGCCTGTTTTTTCAATTTTTTTTACCCTTGGCGACTTTTAATTTTTATGCTGACTTTTAAATAAAATAAGACATAAGTTAGGAAGAAGTAAAATACTACCCGTAGCCTTCTGAGTGATTTTGAAATTCAAAATGAAAAACGGTTAGATTTGAAAAAAGTTTTTGCACTAGCTAAGGCTGGAGAGTTCTGCACTGCTAGCATAATATAACAATTTTATTCCGAAATTTTCATCATTTTACAAACAGTTCAAACAAATTTCTTCCAATTAAAAGTTTCAATTATTCTATAACCAATCACCAAGATCGCGTTTCTATAAATCAACCTTTCGTTCCTTGGGATCGTTTGAACTTGACCGCGGTACTCTTCGTTTGAGCTGATTTATTTTTACGCATCTTTCAGTTGCAGATTATCCCGTTTCTATTTGAGGTCTTCCATGTCCGCATCCAATTCCCCCTCAGCGCCAACAGCTGAAATCGAGAAACTTGGATTATCAATCTAACAAATCAGGGCATAAAGTTTGGAAAACAAAACATATTTTAAAGGAAACGGATCAACCGTAAAATCTCCCTCAAAAAGAACTACCGTAGAATGCCCTCCCCACGCATGAATTTTTTCTGAAAAACAATTATGTATAAAAAATGAATTTCATATAGACGCGCAATTAAAATTGATTTTTTTAACATTTTTGAGCGAGATTGCATTCGACCTGAATTAAAAAATATAAGGTTTCAATTCATTTTTTAGTGATACGGTTAATTTTGAACAAATTTAGGCTATATTCAAAGTTAGCTTATGAAAAATCCATATCGTCAAGAATAGGTTGTTTAAAAAAGTTTAAAAATTCTGTACCCTTCCTGTTTCTTAAATAAAATCTATTCTTGGTTCCAGTGAATCCTTTAGGATGAAAATCTTAAAAATAAAACCTTCTTTTCTCTGAAAATTAATTAAACAACTGACAAAAATAAGAAAACTTGATTAAAACCAACAGCAGAAGTATGGTTATCAAATTAACCTCACCCTATTTCGGCGGTTGCCAAGCTTTTGTCGGCTGATCTATAAAATAAAATCATCACTGAATTGGCAAAAACTCATAGATCTCCGCTATTTTTTTATTAAAAAACTTCAAAAGAACCATGATTATCAATTATAGTTTTGTACTTCATTTAATGTCGTTTCAAACATTCAATTGCAAATATGCGAACTTCTAATTCAACAAACAGTTAAAAACTGAAAGTTAGAAGTTCAAGATCAAAACAAGAAAATCAGATACAAAAAACAGTTTTTAAGCAAATAATTCTAAAGAGAATAAAAACAAAATTGTTATTCGAATTCAGAATAAGCTTCCCATCATATCCTCTTCATTTAAACAAAGAAACAAGTTTCGGGACCTAACTTGACCTCCACACAAGGAAAAAGATAGTCATTGTTTTCACAAAGGCAGCTAAAAAAACGCTTCAAAATGGGGTATCATGTTTTTCAAAAATAAAGTTTTGTTGCACATCAAAAAAACTTATAAACTAAGATTGAGGTTTTACCAAATGGACTTTTTATTTTACTGGTTTTGAAATTGACTCTAAGGATTTAAAACTTTCAGAAAAATTGATAACACATTCAACTATAATGTTGTAATGGTGTTTTCGCGCTCTGATACAGTTACATAGTTAAATTGTTTCTGTTGTATTTGAGTTTTTGTATTGAGTTTTGAGCTCCTTTTTTCTTTTCAACCGTTTCTTAAATTTGAATTACTTTTTGATTAATTTGAACTTCTTTTTGTCGTATTTGAATCACAAAAGGTATTTTTCTGGACAAATTAGAGATGATTTTTGGATTTTTCGAGTATTGAAAAAATCGTCACAGGATATATATTCATAAAATTTGTAATTT
>NC_087065.1:46678190-46720814 GCF_963678635.1 Symsagittifera roscoffensis
AAATCGGTGTTTATAATTGCTCGGAGAAATTGCTTCAGACCTAAACAAAAAGGCATAGCCAAATACTTTTCAAGTAAACCAGATCTTCCGACCACATTTATCTTTGCAAAAAATATGCGATTTAAAAAAGTCCATGAAACCAATGAAATAGTTTATAACAGCTTAATGAAACTCAAATGCCAAATTTTTGTCTCGGAGGACTTGGCAGTTGTTTAAGACAAATGAAAAATATGCTTAGATAGCCATTAAGCTAATGAACTGTGAAATGGTCGCAGAAATGAAAATAATAGTTGTTTATTGTAACTTTCGCTGAGACAACTAATTGTAAACGTTTTTCATATTATGATTTCGCGATGCATCAACTTTCAACTAATCAAACTCAGCATTTAATTTTCTGTTTTAAGAATTTGACAATTGATAATTTCGAATGGAATTAGTAAAATGAACGCTGCTCAACAGAAAGCAGTTTCTGAGTAGACAACTGCGTCTTCATACTTGTCAGCAGGGGGATTTAGGGGGGGGGGGTTGGGACGGACGCTTTTCTTTCAGGGATTCGACCCCATGCCGACCCAAAGAGTCCCCCCTTTGGTACTTTTTAAGAAATCAATTTTTGGTGACGGACCCTTAAATTTTTCTAAAGGCGCCTTGGGCGCCAATATATACTAACTTTGAGGGGGAGCGCGCGCCAAAAAAAAACTCGATTTTTTTTGTGAAAATTTTCCAAAAAGTGCCCAAAAACGATCAATTTGGCCGACCTAAAAAAAAGTCGTCAAAATTTTCGAAAATTTTTTTTCAAATCCGCCCTCCCCCTATCTGCTCGCAAAAAAGTTCTTGTCACTCTGAGCAAGCTATTCAAGCATTGAAACTTCGAACAATCTCAAGTTAGGTCATGATGTAAATCAGTTTTAAAATATTATTAGACCGAATCGAGTCTCGAAAAGCTTAAGTTTTTCAACGCAAGCTATTCAACCTATGGCCCTTTCAAATATATAAAGTCATTTCATGAAGCCAGTCATCTAGCAATGAAACTTTCCAATAGTTCAAGATATTTCGTGAATCAAGCCGAATGGCGAAAAATTAAAATTAGCAAGCTATCCAAGTTATTGGTTCGCAAACAGTTCCCAGTTTTCAATGCACGCTATTACGTTTAAATAATTGAAACATTTCAATTTATTTCATGGAGGGCATCAAATTTTTCTGAAGCAAGCTACTCAAGCTATGAAAAGCTATGAAATATTTTAAGTTATTTCATAAAACGAAACGGTCCACGCAAAAGCAAGTTCTTCAAAGCAAAACATTCAAGCTATCAAGCAATTTAAGCTATCCAATTTCTTAATCTCAAATATTTCGATTTGCTTCATGGACCGAATTGCTTTGCGAACATTTGAAAACATTTTTCTAAGCAAGCTACAGAGCTGATTTAAATTATGCGGACAAAACAAAAAAAATTGAAAAGTGGAAATTAAAACGCGTTTTTCTCAAAATGTGTTGAGCTTAGACAAAGAGTGATAAGAAGTAAAGATGCATCGCAGCATTTTTTGAGGCAATTTGTATTGCGTAACTTGTATTCAAAATCTTATGACAAAACTAAAAATTGAACAGGTAGATCTGGCGTATTTTTTGATTGACTAGAAAAAACCAAAATTATCGCTTTTGGGATAAAACTTTGATCCCAAAAATTGCAAAACAAATTATGTTCTAGAAAGCCGCTGAAATTCGAAGCAATTTTTGTTCTCGTCACTTTTGTCTACATTCAACCCGTTTTGACAAACAATCGTTTTTAATTTCAAGTTTCCTTGTTTTTGCCTGAATAGTTTACATCACCACTGTACTCCAGCTATGAACGTTTTTCAAGTTGTTTAAAAGACCAAGCTAGCTCACAAAAAAGTTGCGCTTTTATAAGCAACCTATTCCAGCTATAAAATAGTTTCAAGTTATTTCTTAGAAGTAACTGTTTCTCAAAATGTTCCGAGTTTTTCTATGCCAGCTATTCAAGCAGTTTAATTTTGAAACATGTTGGTTTACTTCATTAGTGGAATCGTGTACAAAAAATTTTGAAGGCAAGCTTTTAAGCTATGATTTTTTAAAGTTAACTCATACAACAAATGTTCTATGAGTTAACTTTAGAAAAATCATTGCTTAAAAGCTTGCCTTCATAAATTTTTGACTCACTGAAAAACTCATCATTTGATTCACAGAAAAACATTCCAAGAAAGCTACTCAAGCGTTGAAACATTGAAATGTTTAGAGCAAAGTTAATTTATAGAACGAATGAATGTTTGTTTTCCATAAAATGAGTTTCTCTAAAGCAAGATATTCAAGTTTAACAATTTGAATTGATTTGTATTAAACAGGCAGTTTGGCTTACAATAAACTTATAATTTTTTATCAACAAGATCTTCAAGTTGATTTAAAGAGCAAATTATTTCTCAAAAGCTAATTTTTGTGGCAAGCTATTTAAGAAATCAAACTGCGCAAACTTTCAAGTTAAATCAAAGAACAAGATGCTTAGCAACACAGTCAACATTTTCTTTAAAAGCTACTGGCCAAAAATCTTTGAAACATTTCAAGTTATTTCAAACAGCGACTGGGTTCGCGCAAAATCAACTTTTTCTTAAGCAAGCAATGTACGTTTTAAAACAATGATAAAATTTTCAATAAGTTAGATAAAAATGGTTTGCGAAAAAAACTAAAGTATTCTCAGCAAGCTATTTAAGTTTTTCAAGGTCTGCAGTAAAAAATTACCCTCAGCAAATTGTAAAGCGCAAAATTTCAAAAGCTTCAAGTTTTTCGATAGATTAAATCAGGTGACGAAAATTTTTTCTCAAGCAAGCTATTCCAACTATGTAAGTTCATGAAAGTTATTTCAAAAAACGAAAGGAGTGGCAAAAAGTTCAAGTTTTTCTATTGAAACCAATCAACCAATAAAAATTATAGCAAGCAATATTTCAAGTTATTTTATAGACCAAAAGTTTAGGTTTTTTTAAGCTGGGCATTCAAGTTGGTAAACTTTGAAACATTTTGAAGTTATTTCAGACAGCAAATTGGTTGACGAACAGTTGAAGTTTTTCTATTGAATCCACTCAAGCAATGAAAATTTTCTTAAGCAAGTTCTTGAAGCTAGTAAAAACTGAACCATTTCAAGCTATTACATCTAGCGAATGTTTTGCAAAAAGTATAGGTTTTCTATGCAAGCTATTACAGCAAAAAAACTTCGAAATTTTTCAAGTTATTTCATAAAACAAATCAATTCCCTCAAAGTTTAAATTGTTTTTGAGCAAGCTATTCAAGCGATAAAGTAATTCGAAATATTTCAGAGACTGAATCCTTTTAGCAAAAACTTTGTTTTTTTTTCTAAGCAAAACTATTCAAGCTATGAAAGTGTAAGTTATTTCGTAGACCGAATCGGTTTTTCGAAAATATTAAGTTTTTCTAAGCAAGTTTTTCTAGGCAAGCGTGGAAACTTCGAAAGGTATCAAAATACTTCATAGGCTTAATCGGTTCGCAAAAAATTTGAGGTTTCTAAGCAAGCTTTTCAAACAAAAAAATATTGAATTATTTCAAGTTATTTCATGGCAGCAATCAAAATCAAATGTTTTAGGCTGATTTTTTCAGACTGAAAAGAATCTTTTAACGCCCTTTTTTGACAAAAAATGAGCAGATACTGTCTTGTCATGAAGTTGAATCAATTTTTTTTAAAAAAGGGTTCGGTTTTTTGAAAAATTTAGACATTCCATGGTCACTCTGAAAGGTTCTAAGACTTGCTGATTTAAACCTTAAAGGGTCAAGTGTGGCATCATAGTTAAACTTTAAACAATAGTTTTCTCTTTTTTCTGGAAAAATAGTGCTGAAGTTAATCGATCAGATCTAGATAAGGCAATACTTAAAAGAAAGTTCTCAGCGGCGCTTTAACTGGTTGAATTACTTTCTGAGCTTGCTCAAGTTGCTCAAGTTGGTGGTTTTTCAATGATTATTTTTGTGTGTTGTTTGATTCTTGCACAATTTGGAACATTTATTTTATTTGATCACAGAAAAAAATTGAAAAATTGTGTCGAGAAATTGCTCAGTGTCGAGAAAAACTGGTCTCAGTTTTCATTTTTAGACTAAATTAGACGAAATTTGATTCTCTCAATTTTTCATTTAATTCAGTCACCCTTCACAAAAACAGAACTGAAAATGGAGACAAAAACGGGGATTAAAATATAAAACGTTTTTAGACCATTTATCTATGCTTATTTCTTTCAGGTTCTATTAATGCAAAACTTGCACATGCTCTGTTCCTGTATGAGACTAGGGGTAGATCTAAGTTTTGGTGAGATGGGATTTTTAAATATTTAACGATTTTAAGTTTTTTGTCGGGTTTTTTAAATGTCGAGCAAATTGACTTTCCGAGCTCTCCTTCATTTCCTAGTTTTGAGAGCAAAAAAAGTGTAGGCTCTATTTAGAATATCTTGCAATATGTTATTTTCTCACCTTCATCTATTTCGACAACTATGAGGTCATACTTCTCGAGTTGGTACAGATTAGATTGATTTTTAGAAGAGTAGAAATGACAGTTGAAGTCCAGGTCACATTGCGAACGAACATTTCCTGTGAATGCGCGCTCCGGAACTCCATTGCTTATTCGCAAACGAGAGAAGAAGATGACCTGTGTGAAAGCGATTTGAATGAAACAATGGCTGGTTACTTTTTGTCATTTCTAGTCAAAGTATCGATATACTTTTGCTGCGAATAGCGCATGATGTTTAGTACTGTTTTTTTAAAAGTATGTTCTGATGTTCTTTGTGGTCCCGGGTAAAGCCTGACTAATAAACATCAAAAGTGACCCAAGAAGATAGGCAAAGGCAAATTATTTTTTGAATTGTCTTCGGGTATTAGTATCTCGACCAAATATAACTAAACCTATATATCTAGCTCCTGCCATAGCAAGATTGAAACATACATTTGGGGGGGGGGGGGGGGTTGTCGATTTGAAAACAAAAAATTCCCTCCAAAGTTTTTTTTTGCGGCTCAATGTTTGCCATTATACTCATGTTTCTTTGTTTCATTTATTAAAAGCCGTGTTTTGATGAAATTTTTTAGGTCGATCGGGCACTTTTTGGAAAATTTTGACCAAAAAATTGGGTTTTTTTGGCGCGCTCTCCCCTTCAGAATTAGTATATATTGGCGACGAAGTGACGCCTTTAGAAAAGCTTTAGTGTTGGTCGGAGGAAAATGGATAACAAGAAATAATATCAAAGGGGTGTGATGAGGCGACATTTAGTACCTCATTGTTATATTGTCTTTTGCCAATGAGGCGACATTTAGTACCTCATTGTTATTGCCTTTTGCAGCTATGCTGCAGATATATTATACCAGTCCGCTCAAGGTCACTGGCTTGGCTTTTCTGAGTGACACACTGTGTATGATTCACTCTTATGTTCTTTATCATCGCTTGTTAGATGTAAACTTTATTCAACACTTTTGTTAAACATATTTCTATTAGTCAAAGTCTGACTAACTAAATCTAAACAACCAAGAATCAAAACAACTAATCAACTAATTCACTATTACGAACAACCTAGTTTTGTCCTCTAAATCTCGGCAAATGTCAGGGAAGACCCTTTGGTTGGTGAGGAGGTCGAAACCCTCAATCCGCCCCTGGATCTAATCCTCCACCGCCCCATACAACCATACAGTTGTGTCGAAACAAAAAAAGTCCAAAAATGTGAAAAGCAAAAGTAGTTAGTAAAAACTCATTCTTCGACGAGTGAAAGCCACTTACAACCTAAAAACATCCTCTCTTCATGAATCAGAACAACCAGAAGTCCATCACTCATCCACGTCCCGAAAATTTGTTGGCAAAAGTTAAGGTCGGTGAATAATGAAAGTATCTGAAACATTTGGCTGATAGATCTGCTGCAAGCTCGGGGCAAATTTTTACGAAGCCAAGACCCCACCTAAATCAATGCATAAAGCGTGAATTTTTGGCTCTATTGAGCATTCTTTTTTCTGCTCTCTTGTACTTCGGAGTTCTTGAACGCCCTTATGTGCAAAAAAGGGCCATTTGGTAGCATTCACTTATCGCTTTGTTGCGCTGAATAAACTATCTTTTTAGTGGTTTATTTAATTAGCAAAGATAGGGATTTCTTATAAAGTTGGTTTTTGTTGGCAAAAAAGCAAGAACTTTTATTTTTTGCCCGTCTAAAAAAATATGAGCCAGCTATTGAATCATTTCGCCGATCCTAAAATATCGACGATCCTAAAATAGCAAGAGGGATTTCTTATGAAACTGGTTTTCGTTGGCAAAAAAGCAAGAACTATTATTTTTGCCCGTCTTAAATAATATGAGCCAGCTATTGTATCATATCGCCGATCCTTCTTGTCTCCTGGTCCTTGATCATAACGAGAAGATGTTAATCTGACGTCACGTGGATCAAGCGCACTAAAACGCATAAAAAGGCTGCCAATAAGACTTTATAGCCTTGTTTTTTTCAAGTATGGATTAGGTAAGCTCGGGGTGGTTTTTTACTCAGATCAATTTCAGCGGCAGAACGAATTAATAATCTGAACCTATTTATTAGAAGAACAGTTTGATAACTTAAGCTCATTACACCCACGGTGTTTTTTGATATTCATTTTGGAAACAGAAAACAAAAAAGTCAAAATTTCATTATTAATACTTTTATTGATTCTTTGCTTATTGAATATATAACCAACACCAGGGGCGGTTATATGTTTTTCTCGAGAGGAAAGTGGATTTTCAAACAAGTTTTGCAAAATTTTGGTGCTTTTTTTAGGTCGAACATAATGATTTTCTGAGCTCTACCAAATTAATATATAGACGTTTTTTTTAACCAAATTTTGGTTTTTCACTTTCACCCACCCACCTTTCAAACTGTTATATTTTTAAAGTTGTTTGTACCTGTTTTTATGGCTCAACGAGTGATGATACGATGAAAGGAACAAACAACATTATGACAAAATTGAAGTATTTTTATAAATTGAAATTGAAAGGTAAAGGAAAGTGGAAAAGATCACAATAATTTTCTAAAAATTGGTTTGCCAGCTAAAAATTGTTGTCCTCAATTAAAGGCAAACAAGCGGTCGAATCCTCTAATGGGGGGTTCGGGGTTGCGGCGTTCGCTCCTTCCAAAACCCCCCCCCCCCTCCCCCCGCCTCCTCCCTTTACCCCAAATCGGCCACTCTCTAACACCTGAGCAAGGTCATAAAAGTGCCTATCACTAGAAGCTTCTGAAACACAATTTTTCAAAAAAAAAACATCAATTTAAATTTAAAGCTGAGATGTTTAGCATCCACTTAGCTTTTATTGGGATCAATAATTGTTTTCAACTCAAATTGGAATGTTTACGCAGCTGGACAACCTAACAATATCCCTTTTCTTTAAAAGGAAGAGATTATTAGTCAGGTTTATTTAGTAGAATTTTTGACGAAACAGAGTGCAGCAAAATTAGAGATCTCAATAAAAAACGTGGTATTTCTCTGAATTTATTTATAAGGGTGGATATTATAAGTAGATACATTGAAGGGATTGTTAAGTAGATCCTCGTTGCTCCGGCGTTATAAGGATGATGAAAAGAATACATCGGCGCGTTAATTTTCAAACCTGCAAAATTTTAAACTAATTTTCTCGCGGGTAAATATCTTCCATTTTGTTAACAAGGCATCAATAGCTATTAGATAATGTAGGAAAATTAGTCAGAAAAAGATTATTGAAAAGTCGAATTTTTTCATGAGGAAAAAAACCACCTCGGGCACATATATTTCATCACAATCTATGAAATTCAGAATAATGACAGAAAACTGCTGAACCATCAACAATATTCAAATCATATATTTAAACAAAAACAACAATTCATGTTATTCGCAAAACAAAAAAAAACAATCAATCAAAATAAAACGTGTTCTTCACTCTTCAATATCTTTCTGTTTTTTTTTGCAATTTTTTGTATTGACTAAGTGAACAAGAAAATACAAGCAAATTTCAATGGTAAGTTGAAACCACAGTTGTGGAATCGGTAGGAAAAATTTTTGAGATAGCAGTTCCCAAAAAATTAGGCATTTCTGAATGAGCAGTTTAAATATCAGTTACTCGAAATGCAAATTAATTTTTGCTGAAACCATAATGGTCAACACTTTGAAAAAAAAACTTTGGTAATTTCTTTGTATCTTTTGATAAACTGAGCCATCATATAAAAAAAATTCTTTTTCATCATAATAAAAATCAAATAAAGGAATTCAAAACTTTCGGAGCTGAGATTTTGTACACTGAAAACGCTTATCATACAAATCCATACCAGAAAATTGTTTATCAAACTAAATTATTTACGGAGTGTATGAAAAACATGTTTATCATACAATTGCTATATATTAAAGTTGTATCGTATCGTAAGTAATTCTAAATTTCAAGTTCCAGAGAATTTTTTTTTCCCATTTCTTAGTATCAATATCACTTTTATCCTGAAATAAGCTCTTTTTGAAGAGAAAAAATTTCATGCAATTTTTTTATTTTTGTCCTTAACGTAATTCAGGCTGAATTTTTCATACAGCAGAAAGAAAGTTGACTAAAATTTTTTTTTGCGAAAACAAACCTGAAAATGTTAATGCTTTTTTCAATATAAGATACACTTCAACTTGTCAAAAAATATCAGGCAACGATTTCTAAGACGGATTAAAACCCCACTATTTCACAAAAAAATGATCACAGGTAAAATATCTTTTTGAATTTGAGCTCGGGACAAAAAGACGTTTTATTGATTTTTCATCAAAAACCACTAGTAACAAATTCAAAATTTGTATGGAAAAAAAAACCAACCCAAGCACAAATATTCCATCATTTTCTTCAAAATTCGGAACAATTAGAATAAATTTTCAAATCAAAACTTTTATTGAAATTTGAAGACCAGTTTGAATGAAACAATCGATAAGTTGAATCTCAAATATTTAGTTTTTTTTACTCTCACAAATGTTTGTTCGAACTTCATTCAACCAGTTTCAAAGTTTTTCGGATGACATATCAAAGAGAAAGGATTTGAAACATTTTTGACTGCGTTTTTAATCTATTTGTAAGAAAAATTGTTATAAAAAAATTGACGAAACTTGTTTTAACTGAAATCATTTTTTTTCCTTCCCGCCAAACATGATGGAATACAGAATATAAATATCTTAAAGCTGCTATCCTGAAGAAGGATTCTTCTCTTCAAAGGACAATTTAGCTAGAAGAAACCACAAGTGTAAACAAGAAACTGTTATTCTCCTCTTAAAGAAGAAGAAGAGGAATTTATTTCTTCAGACAATTAAATGCAAAAATATAGAAAATGAAGAAACACATTTTTAATAGTCATCATTGAATATATCTGACGTTTTCTATAACATATCTGAAGAGGATAGACCAAGGGCATAATAATTGCCCGCTTGACGTCTACCCTGGTAGTAGTAAGACACGAAAAGTATAATAACTATAAATAAAAAGTATTTAAATAATAAAAATGAAAATTTTTTCACTTTGTTTTTTTCCACTCCTTTCGAAAAAAAACATTTTTCGAGAACTTATTAGAGGATCCGGATCATGATTGCATCTTAGCTTAGTGATCATCAGTTAAAACTAAGGATCGTAAGAAAAATTTGAGTTTTTTTTTTCTAATTAATTTCGGAAATTTCATTTTTTTCAAAAAATGCGATTATCTCGAAAACTACAAGGGTTTGGAGCTTCATACTTTCAGCATGGATTCGCAGCCCATAATTGAAGTCTGATACAGGTTAACCAAACGGTAAGATTTTTGGTAATCAAAAATATGGTACTATTGATAAGACATTCTGCGATTTTTTATCGAAAATAAAATTTGTTAACTCATTATTTCCTAAAATGTATAAATACTTTAATTTGTGAGCTACCGTAAACACCTGGCTTGCATTTAGACACTGCGAATTAATTGGCATAATCCGTTTTCCTGAAAAAAATTTAAAAATTTGGTTCCCCGTTTAGTTAAAGAGTGGTTTTCTATTTGGGATTTTGGCTTACATATTTTCAGTAAATTCTTTTCCGATCGTCTGGTTCTTTTAATAGAAATATCAAAGGTAAAAAACGAGTTGAGATAATTTTCTGAATGCAGGTTTGATAGTGACTTTAATAGAAACTTGAAACACTGATAAATATAAAATTCATGAACTGTAAGTATTTTGTGCTTTACAAATATATCTGACACGCTTTCGCAATTGTTTCGAAAAGAAATGATCCGTACACTAAAATTCCATACTGAATGATAGACCTAATGTTTGATTCATAATACCAATAAATAACAGAGCTCGGCACGTAATGCCTTGTTTTAGCAATTATTCCATATTGTTTTTGTAATTTTTTTCTGATAAAATCAATATCATAAGAAAATCCTAGTTTGAAATCAATGTTAATACCTAAGTATTTCTAATATATTTCTGAAGATAAGTTTTTGCCATCATATAATATTGTTTCATTAGAAGCGCTTTCCTAGTGAAATTTATTTGAACTGTTTTTTTTTTCATGTTAAGTGAGAGCCTATTAGCGGCAAGCCATTTCGCAACTGCATTAAAGTCATCACTTGGTTTTTCGAGTGATCGATCTATTGCTACTAAAGTGGTATCATTGGCAAACAAGTATACTTCCGAGTTATTGTTAACCTTTGGTAGATCATTGACAAATAAAAGAAAGAGAAGTGGACCTAAATTGGATCCTTGTGGTACACCGCTGTTCATTGTTCGAAAATTTGATCGCACACCAGATATCTCTACACATTGTTTACGATTTGACAAATAGTTCACTATCCATTGTATACATTTACCTACAAGACCATAATATGGCAATTTTTTAATTAAGATATCATGATTTAGGGTATCAAAGGCCTTCTTTAAATCAAGGAAAATTGATGGAATGATTTTCTTATTTGAAAGGCGCAATTTTTTGGTAACCTCGGCGATGGCATCAATGGTGTTGTGTTTGATTCTGTATCCAAACTGTTTACAGTTAAGGAAGTTAAATTGCTCTAAATAATTATATATTCGGTTGAACATCACACGTTCGAAAATTTTACCTAACGTCAAAAACAAAGCAATTGGCCTATAATTGTTTAAATCTAATTTGGATCCATCCTTGTGAAATGGCAGTATTTTGCATGGGATAACTCGGTGGGAAAGATTGCTTGCTTAATGGAAGCATTGATCAGTATTGTTAAGCTTGGTATAATTGCATACGCACATGCTTTCAGAATATTATTACTAACATCATCTAGCCCTACGGAGGCTTTTGATTTTATATCGGATAGAATTGAGGCAATTTCGTTTTCATTAACTGGTTTTAGGTATATTGATACAATTGGCTCCTTAATTCTAATTTCTAATTCAGGAGTTGATAACTGTTTCACCAATTTATCTGCAATTTGTCCAAAAAAGTTGTTGAAGTCGTTTGCAATTGTCTGTGGATCTGTATGACTATCGCCACTTTCACTAATAATATCACTGACATCTCTATTACTTCCATTCGATCCTTGTAACATATTTAAAAATTTATATATTTGTCTGGAGTCGCCACATGTTTGAAATTTCTTCATATAAAAATTTTTCTTAGAGCTTCTGATTTCTGATCTAACTCTGTCATTTAATTCCTTATACCGCAGCTTAATCAAGTGATTATATTTACTTTGCACCAATAAATGATGCTGCTTATTTCTTTTAGTGATGAGGTTTTTAATTTTATTTGATATCCACGGAGGGCACTTGGTGACTCTTGTTCCAACTTTCGAAGAATAAGACGGAATATTTTTACTCCAGATTTTTTTCTCCTGACCAATTTCCGCTATTTAAATAGCCAATTTTGTTGGAGTTTTAAAAGACATTTAAAAGGCATTTACAGGCAATATCATTCGGGCTATTAACGGTAAGTATGAACATATTCCGGTCTATAACTCGTATCAAAGTGGACTGAGGCGAGCTATTTGGACAATTTTTTTGGATAATTTTTTTGGAACCTGTGGGAACCTAAAAAGCAGTCATCACATCAAAAGCAACGTGGTGATACGAGTAACCCTGTTACAATTTGAATTCTTGGTTTGATGAAGCATAAATTACTTGATTACATTCTTAAAGAGGAAAAGAAGAAACTAAGAAAAATGGCATGTGTTGCTACAATTTGCAGTGTTCAAGACAAAATGCAATCTGGTGAACCATGCTGGTAATTTTTATCAATTTTTTTGGATAATTTTTTTGGATAATTTTTTTGGAACCTGTGGGAACCTAAAAAGCAGTCATCACATCAAAAGCAACGTGGTGATACGAGTAACCCTGTTACAATTTGAATTCTTGGTTTGATGAAGCATAAATTACTTGATTACATTCTTAAAGAGGAAAAGAAGAAACTAAGAAAAATGGCATGTGTTGCTACAATTTGCAGTGTTCAAGACAAAATGCAATCTGGTGAACCATGCTGGTAATTTTTATCAATTTTTTTGGATAATTTTTTTGGATAATTTTTTTGGAACCTGTGGGAACCTAAAAAGCAGTCATCACATCAAAAGCAACGTGGTGATACGAGTAACCCTGTTACAATTTGAATTCTTGGTTTGATGAAGCATAAATTACTTGATTACATTCTTAAAGAGGAAAAGAAGAAACTAAGAAAAATGGCATGTGTTGCTACAATTTGCAGTGTTCAAGACAAAATGCAATCTGGTGAAACCATGCTGGTAATTTTTATCAATCAAAATCATCAAGGATTAATTTATTTTCATCAAAATTTTGCCATTATAGTTGCTTATAATTGCCATTATAGTTGCCATTATAGTTGCAATCGATTATGATTGAGTATAATTCATTTAAAAAAAATAAATTAATTATAACCAATTATATTAATTCACTTAGGATTTTAATCTGTAATATGTATATATTTGTTGGTTGGAAAAGTATTTGCAAAACTAGTAACAATTTTCACATCACCTCACGACCTACTCGAAGTCTCAACCTTTCACAAATACCAAAATGTTAACAAAACGAAACCGCTCACGTATTTAATACACCTGCTCTCATTTATAACACGCACGTTTATCCGTTCTGTCTCCCCTTAGTATTGTTCATAGAACTGAGTACAGAAATCACGGTGTCACTTGAATGGAAGTGAACAATAATCCTTATCATTCATTAACATTGAAACGACGTAGAAGAATAATTGCGTCACCAAGACAATATCAAAATTTAATATTTCCAGGTGAAGCCAAATTTATGTCTCGTTTGTGTTTAATTGAAACTACAAAAAAATTTTAAAATTTCTTTTGACCATAAAATTACAATGTTAACAAAAAATTAAAATAGCAATCGTAAACAACTACACCACAGCAATGATTGAACGCCAGATTATAGAAATCAAATAAATTATTACGAGACCAAAAACATTATGAGTCCGTTAAGATGGATAAAAGTTTTTTGAAAATTAGGTCCAGCTTTATGCCTTATAGTTTTCCCGTATTCAGATGCAATAAATTTTGGCTTGTTTTGATGCTACTGAATATCAATTTGTTTTGCTTAGAAATGATGAAACAAATGTGTAAAAAAAGAATGGCGTATAATTTTTTCGAAGTAACTTGATTTGGATATTCTTACATGCGAATTGATTCATATTAGCAACTCTAAAATTGGCTTTTGCTCCGATTTTTGAGGTAAGTGACATACTATTTGTGCTTGAGTTGGTTTTTTTTTTCAGACAATTTTTGATTTTTTAACTAGCACTTTTCGACGGTTTTTTAGAAATGAGCCGAAAGGTATTGTTCTCATGGGCTCAAACTTAAAAATATATTTCACTTGTGATTACTTTCCTTAAAGTTATGGGGGCTTAAGTTTTGCCAATTCGGCCAATTAGGGACAATTAACGCCATGGTACATAGCCATACTGCTCCATAGCCTTAAAAAGACGATCGGAACCTTCAGGGCTTGGCCCTGATACGAACAGACGAGATCCGTTTTAGCTTTCTAATTCAAAGAATATTTTCTCAGTTTAGATTTTCGATGGGTTGCGAAACAACTAAAACTGTTTTCGAACAAAAATTGAATATACCTATCAGTTTTTTAAAGTTGATAAAACCGAGAGGCGGTTTTAGGGGGCGGACGCCCTACTCCCCTCTCAGGGATTCGACACCCTCACCAACTAAATGGTCCCCCTTCGGTATCATTTTTCGACATCTATTTTACGCCGACCAACTCTAAAATGTTTCTAAAGGCGCCTCTTCAGCGCCAATATATATATATTTTTGTTTGAAAAAATTGTAGATCCGTCCCTGATAACACGTATCTCGTTTGAGCAAAAACAAAAAGGTTATAACTCGGAGAACAACATCCACTAAAGACTTTTGCTATGTAAGTTTTGCTGCGAGATAGTATGGTTTATCAGTCTACCAAGGAAGTGTTATCTAAGTGAAAAGGGAAGCTGAATAAAAGTAATGTTTTGGAAGAACTGTTTTTTACTATTTTGAAAAGCAAAATAGAATCACAAAAAATAGCCTTTACTTGAAAAAAAGTGGCATATTATGGTTTTTTGAACGCGCAACGATCGCAAAAATATTTACACGGGCAAACACACAAAAATATTTCAAAAGTTCTTGGAAACTTGGGACATCTAAATGTCCTGCATATAACACATACCTATTTTATGATTTGAGGTGTATCGTATTCACAGATAAACAACAAAAATCAAAATAAAACTCGTTTGTTGCGACAAGTTATGTTCAAAGTTTTTTAATGTTCGCAAAATCAAGTTCAATGAAACTCGGTTTGAAAAGTTTGCGTCGATGTAGAGCTTATCGAGGCTCACAAAAATCTTTTTTATTGATCAGAAATTTTGTAAACTATGATCAGAAAAAAATTTTGATGTTTTCTTTTATTGTTTTGTTCCGACTTTTCAAGAAAGGGATGAAATGCTTGTGCTCAAGTTGGTTTTTTTCTCGAAACAAATTTCAAACTTTGAACCAGCAAGTCCTGACGGAAGTTTTTATACAGTTTTATTGATGTCTGAGCTCAGTGTTACAAAGTAACTTCAGTAAATAAATCTTTTTTTTTCCTATGCTATTATGGTTGCTCGTTCGTATAACCCGTGAATAGCTAATTAATTAAGCTCCGAAATTTTCTTGAACTATAGCGAGGGAAGCTATTTTTTCAATGAAATTCGACAAAAGAACATCACCTTGGTTACTTCGTTCTTCACATACACCAGGAGAAAAAGAAGAATAAGAAGAAAAAATCAGATTTGTTCATTTTTTAAGAAAAAACAAACCAACTTTCTAAAAATAATAATGAGTCATATGTGTTAAATGGCAATCTGAACTTTTTGGGCTTCTCCCTGACATGCGAGTCTTGATTCTCCAATCTAAAGAGCATAATCTGGTTGATTTTTTTGGTGTTAAAACTGAAAGTGAACATGCATTTAAGCAGAGTAAAGTAAAAATAAAAAAGTCTTCTTGAAATGTTGAAAAAAAATTCTTCAATTAATTTTCTGTTTTTGTTGGTCGTGGGAAAGACTTGCATTAGACAAGAAGCAGTAATTTTGCGGTGAAAGTTCAAAAAATGTATAAAACCCTAAAATAGTTGGATAAAGAGTTAGATGAAAAGAGAATGCATACACCGATACAGCTTTTTTTCCGATTCTGAAAGACGACCGGTTGGCATTTAATATGATGTTAAAATTTGGGCAAAAAACCGCCCACTTTTTGCCATTTTTTCCAGTCGCTTCGCGAAATGGCCAGAACAATAATTACGATAAGGAAAAATGCGCAAAATCCTCTTTATTTTGATAAAATAAAAAAAGAGAAAAAATTGTTTAAAATAAAAGAGAATAATAGATAAAAACGCTAGTTTTCTCTCAAATCCACCATTAAGAATCTAAAAGAGAAATCATTTACCAAAAACGTGAAGACTTTAAAGTCCGCAAATCTAAAACGCTGTGTAATTCAGGACTGATAACAGCCCTTTTAGTTTAGAGTGGAATATTTACTTCCAATCACTCTTGAAATTATCATATTTATACAAAAAAAAACTTCGGTGCGTCACTTATGTTATGGAAAAATTAACTTTCAATCTAGTGAAATTAAAAGACTTACACTTCACTCCATTTATGATGAAATTCCAGTAATTTTTCTAAAAGTTTGCCAATGGTAGAGCCCAGCCTGTGATTTCGTTTTTTTATTATCAAATCTGTTTCGAATTAGGCGACAATGAAGTGGTTACATCCCCGCCTCTCAACCAAAAAGTTCAAAGCCCATCATGATCCGTGCTCGTTGCTTGAGGGCGAGGCAGCCTTACCCAGCCCAGAAAAATAACCAAAAAAAGCTGCATGTAGCTCTTGAGCAGAGGCACAACAGCGGCGGCTGTCGTAATGAACGGTAAAGTTTTACGTTGGTCCTTTCCCTCGTGGATAAATGGCCTTAATATATTTTTAGTTAGTAGACATAATTAAAAAAAAACAGTTCCTTCGAAAAAAAATTTTCAAAAACCTTAAGTTTGTCCGTTTTAGAAGTCATTCATCTCTATTATATCTATTATAATTGATATGGTCTTAAATATTTACAGAAGAGCAATTCTTTTCTTCAATTTTTCCAATTTTTTATCAACTTTGTAGCGTGCGCAAAAGAAAACGGAATTTTAATCGAAATTTCGCAAAAAAATACCCCAAAACAATATTATTGGCCTATTTTTGTAAGAGCTCGCTTGCAGCTTAGAAAGTTTTTGGTAAAACAGAATCCATATTTATGCCTTGTGGGAGCTCGGAGAATCAATTTGGTTGACCGAAGAGAAAGTTGAGAATATTCAGTTTGTTTTTGGAAAAACCTCCGAGCCTGGTAACATGGGTCAAAAGCATTTTCGACCAAGTCAACCATTCAAATTTAATTCAAAGCACCCATTAAAAACTTCAAAGTACGCAGCAAACGTAAAACGCAATTATCTTCACAATCGAAACCTTCCTTGGCAATTCTAACTCTATGGGACAGGGGCAGATCTAGGATTTTCTCGAGGGGGAGGGGCGGATTTTCAAAACAAAATTTTTTTAGGCCGATCAATTTCATTTTCCGAGCTCTAACAAATCACTATAAAGACCTTATTTTGACCCAATTTTCAGTGCCGCTGGCGAATTTTTGAAAAAAAGGCCAAAAAAAGGCGTTTTAAGGCACTTTTTGGAAAATTTCGACCAAAAATTTGCGTTTTTCGGCGCGCGCTCCCCCTCAAAATTAGTATATTGGCGCCAAAGGCGCCTTTAGAAAAGTTTGATGGTCAGTCAGCCAAAAATGAATAACCCAAAATAGTACAAAGGGGGGACCCTTTGGGTCGGCAGGGGGTCGGACTTAGAGGAAAAGTGCTTAAGTTTCCACCCTCCCGCCCACCCTAAATCCGCTGGTGCTATGAGAGATTTTAGAAAAACTTGACTGTTGTGGAATGGTTTTTGATATAAATTCATTTTAATTTTAAAATCACGAATTCGGAATGACGAAACATCAGTTTCCAAAAAACCATTGCTTAGAAATCTCAGACTGGGCTTTAAGCCGCTAGTGAAGATATATAATAAAAATAAGCAGGCAGTTAGTGTAATTGAACTTATAAAAAACAATTTCCGCAGATTCAATTTTTTCATTATGACTGCATTTCAGTGTTAGATGTTAAATTATATGAGGGCCAGGTGATTTTTTTGAGTACATTTGTGAAATAAGACTGCTTAAGGCTGGCATTAATGGCGTTCTCAACAAAAAGGTTTGCTCGACAAAAAAATCAATTCAGAGGTTATATTGACCAATTTTCAAACGCAAAAAACCTGAATTAGCGGCATTAGAGCGTATAAACATGTAGTGATTAATTTGTGCTTAAACATTTTTCAACAAATGCAGATTTTGAGTAAACATACTCTGAAATGGAGTATTTTCAAAAGAATTTTGGATGGTTTTGCCCAAAATTACGTTTTTTTTTGCTCGAAAGCTTGTTTTAAAACCTTAGTGAGTTCCTTAATAAGAAAGGGTTTACCAGGTATGAGCATCTGATACATCCTCAGTTCAATAACTACTCTAAAGTGTAATACAGCAATTACACTTTATGTTAAGTAAAGTAGAGTTAAGTTATAGTAGTATTTACGTGTGCTGAGCAAGTAGCATTAAAATTCTGACTATTCTTGCCAAAAAATTTGCACAGACAAGTTTTTTCGAAACTAACTTTTCACAGAGAGACATATTCTTTAAAAAGCTGCATAAAATTTAAAATCAGTAATATACGGTTATGACATAATGCCAAGTAATTAACAGTTCAGTACGGTGATTTTGAAAATGTCAGTTTGACCGATTTAGTCCGAATAAAGCGTGCTAGATTTTTAGTTTCCGATCATGCCCATGGCTTATAAATAGAGTTATTCCGCGCTCAAACTTTTTCCCAATTGAGTAGCAGCAATCTTACTTTTTTACAGCTGATTCGTAATTGTGCAGAAATTGTATCATTTAAAACTTGCAAATGAAAGAAGGGTTTCAACAAATTACAATTTTTATATTGTTAGCATTCGGGTGTGTTTTAGTTTTTTGCCACGCAGAGTAAGGTACCAGAGATAATCATTGGACTGGGGTGAGTGTTATTTCATATTAAAGCCCTTTCAATTGTGATTCGAAAGATTCCAAAAAATCTCAGTGCCGAGAAAACCGGTTTAAACTTTTTGGTTTTTAGTCTTATTTCGACCCACTTGTTAAACTTGCTAAATTGTTCATTTAGGCTAAAAAAAACTTGATTTTCCACACGGAAACTAGCTTTGAAAGCTTCATTTTGGACTTCTTTGTCAAGAAAAGTTTTACTTTTATAAATACTTTGCAAAATTTTTTTATGACAACTGTTGTCAATTACGCCTAATTTACTAATTTCTTACCTTTTGTGTATAGATTTCTCATCACACCACTGACACTAATTTAATGAACTCATTAACTTGAAGAAAGTTTATTTGTTATTTATGAATATTGTCAGAATGTGGTCTACCCTTGTTTACTTACATAATTTTTACAAAATAATTTTAAAAATCCAAACGAATTCGGTTTAACTATTTTGGTCAAATCAAACAAAATTAAGAAGACAGCCTTGTTCTAAATCGAGCTCAATAACTTAATTCAAGTTTGCTCAACTTTTCGTGTCACGCAAATAGTATCGCTCCGCACGCTGTACTTATCGTTAAGATCAATTATCCACGAGGGAAAGGACTAATATACGAGCTGTAAAGCTCATCACGGAGAACCGATGTTGTGCCCCTGCTGATGAACTACATGCAATTTTTGGTTATTTTTCTGGGCTGGGTAATGTTGCCTCGTGATGCTTGTTTTTTTTACACTAAGTCCAAAAAACCACAGACTAATATCTGCGAATTTTTTGAACATATATTTTGTGGGTTTTGCGTTAATCATGTAGAAATCAAGTCTCAGAAAAACTGGAGAGAGTAAAACCTGTATAAATCAAATAGCCCGTATAAGTCACAAAATTATAATTTTTCTGTTTTTCTGCTCTATCATTCTGCTTATTGCACTTCCTCCGCTTTTCCCGTCTTTTTTGGGGCTTTTTCGCGCCTTCAGTAGAGCAATTCAAGCTATTTTGGCTAAATTCAATTCGTAACGAAAGAAACCAAAACTTTCTGATCTTTTCTTGTTTTCGAGAGTTTGAAGAGGGAAAAAAGTAGATGAAAAAATCTATTCGGATCTTTTTTCGGATCATTTTTTCTTAATTTTTTTGTTTAATCAACTGACTTTTTTTAAATTTAAATTGATATCAGTTTAATCTATTGAATTTTTCTTGCAATAATTGATCTCAATCCAATTTTGTCATTGCGGAACAACCTTCAGGGGAAATCCCACACGTCATATTTGATAAAATAAAGAGGCTTCAAATGAGTCTGACTTTTATCCTGACAAACTTTAGTCATCAAGAGAGAAACCACAAAAAAAAACAGCTATAGTAAGCTATGTAAGCTATAGTTTTTACCAATTCTAAGTGAAAAATTTTGGATTTAAGTTAAAGATTGTTCCTTACCTCCCATCCGAGGTTAAAAATTTCCACTTATCAAATTTTCAAAATTAAAAAAAGTGTATATCACCTTTTCTTCTAATATTTTTCCTTTATGCTGTGACCTTGCCTGAAAAAAAGTTTATAATCCTTCTGAAACTCGTTTAGGAAAAACTACAACATTTTCCAATTTTTTGTGTTTATAATTGTTTTTGCAAGCTCTTCTCTTAAATATATTTTTAACTTCATAAAGAAAAACTATGAAACGGAAGTAAAATGGTTCTGGTTTTCAACCAATTTTGTTGCTTTTTTCTGTTTAATTTCTACTAAAAAACCAGAGAGTTATTGTTGGCTCAGCATATTTGCCCAATACATTTTAGTCCAACAATTCTCAGCAGTCAAAAAGAGTGGTTGTAATGGATTTCGAAGCAATACGAATGCTTGCAGTCATCAGTTATTCTTGTTTCGAGAAACTTGCATGATTTTTTTGAAAAAAATTGAAAGTTTTTCGTTCAGTTATAAAGAAACTCAATTGATTGGTTTACTCGGTAAACTTTTTCATCGTGTTCTTCAAGTGCTTACGAATAAACAATTTTCAGAAATTTTAAAAATGGGATCCTTCTAATTTACTTTGTAGTTTCCTTGCCTTGAACAGCTAAACTTGACCAAAAAAAAAGGATTTCATGATTATTCTGCCCATTCAAAATTTAAAGAAAGTTTAACGAGACCGCATTTTCAGCGATGAAAAGGTGGTTACGTTCTAGTCTGAATAAAGCTTTTTTGGCCAATTTGGCTTGTTTATAAGTCAACTTAAAGTCAAACAAAACATTAGCTGATGGGCTAATTACTTCTAGCCAGCCAGAATGAAGAGATATTTTTTCTGTTCAAGATGCTGAAATTTTGAGTTTGTTTCGGGATAGCCGAATATAAAATTTGTTTCCGAATTGCCGAAATAAGTCAATTGGCGCCCAGCCCTAAAACTTTTTTAAAATTTTTTAAAGCTTTTTTTAAATTTAACAATCCGTGTGAAGTCTGAATTTAGGGTTCCGCGTGTTTTGCAAAATTTTTGGAACAAATAAAGTGAAATTTCATTTTGATTGATTTATTTTTCTAATAAAGAAAACCGTCTATTAATAACTTTTCTCGGTTGGGATTTAAGCTAGGCTGCAAAATTATCAGTTATATTTGAAGTAGAATTTTAATTCCGATGTTGAAGAAAGTGAGAATTATATATGCTCGGGGTATTTTTATTCAGACTTTTTTACTGTTTCTGTTTCTTCGGTATATCGATCTCATGAGCTGCATGAGACCAGTCGAGTGTGTGCACGACTATAGTTATCCTAACTGAGTATGACTTCAAATGCTTGTTTTGGTATCACACACTAAAAAATCGTTCCAAATTGAATTGAGGGAGCTGAGTGGTTTTATTATTTCCATACCCAACTCAAATTGCAACACTTAAGTTTGATAAATTCGGATTAAAATTCATAGTTTTTTGTCATTATTTAATTTAACAAATTATCCAAGACCAATGAAAAGGCAGTCCGAATATTCAAGATTTCACCCTAAAACGAACAGTCTTGTTTTTAATGTTTGGAAATATTGCTCGTTATTTTAGGAGTGTTTTAAAATTATTATCATCAGTTCGTTCAAAGTATTGATCTGATTTTGCGTTCCGGTATTTATGTTTTTTCAATTCTATTATTTTGATCCAATTTACTTGCATAACTCTATGTTAAAACCTAGAAATTTAACTGAGAAAAAGCGAATCGTCAAAAAGTAGTCGCAATTTTGTTGTTAATGTTATTTAACGCTCTTACAATTTTGAGAGATTTTCTGTCCAATCAATTGTTGTGACAAATTGCTCCAACTAATTTAAACAAACATCATATATTAGTTTTTTGGGTATCCGGGAATGCAGCTCCGTGAGCGCGCATTGTAAAAAGACTGACAAATGCTTGTTCGGTCAGGATTCTATCGCAGCAAAATCTGAAAGTGTCGAAGTTCCTTGTTGAAAGTGTCAATTGAGGTCGCAAACCTCTGCTGACAATGGTAGAGTGCTTTACATGATCTCACAAAAAATCGATTTAATATCATTTATAATAAAAATCAGTTTTTATGATTTTAAAAAGCGTATCGGGATCCAACGTACCATCCCCCTCTAATCAATTTAAATGGATAAAACACTGGATAAAATAGTTATTTGGTATAAAAATGTATTTCGGTATAAACAGTATTTCAGTGCGCTTGTTTGAAATGTATAATTCTGCGAATTAATTTTCAAAATTATTACATGCTTGTAGAGGACATTCTACGGTAAGCCACTTAGAGGGGAAGGTAGATTGAGAGGTTGATCCGCGTATCGCATATGTAGTCATAAACCCATTTTGACGACTTGAAATACATGCATTAAATGATTTTAAACAATTTAATCAATTTGTTTCAAAGGAGTCAAAGGAGGTTTGTGGTTGGTCGCGATAACACAAACAAGACTGCACGTATCAGAGTGAAGCTGGTAATCCGACTGCCCATTGGTTTCAAATCGTTTTTAGTATATGAAGTTTTAACAAATTAAAAAGTGTAGGCTGATCAAAGTGTTGAAATTTGAGTCGCTTACAGAATTAATAAGACCAATTAGCTTGCCTCAGTTCAATTTGGAATGATTCTGAGTGCGAATAATTTGCCACATAAAGGCAATTCGCTTATTGAAACAAATTATTAAAGAATAATTCCAGCTGCAATGCCGCACTTTAGTCTAGTACAAGCATACTCGCTTGGCAATCCCAAGATTTCCGGATCGAGGCACATACGCATTCAACTTTTCTAAAATTAGTCTGAATAAAAAAAAACTACCCCGGGCATATATATTCCTCCTTTTCTTCGAACATCGGATAAAAAGTTCTAGTGTAATTGGTTATAAATAAGCAGTAGCGGATTTAGGGGGGCGGGGGGCGGACGCCCTTACCCCTCAGGGATCCGACCCCCTACCGACCCAAAGGGTCCCCCTTTATACTTTACCGAGATATCCATTTTTGGATGACTGACCTTCAATGTTTTCTGAAGTCCCTTTGTACTATTACGAGATATACACTTTTTGATGACTTACCTTCAATGTTTTCTGAAATCGCCTTCGGTGCCAGTACATACTAATTTTGAGGGGGAGCGCTTGCCAAAAAAACGCAATTTTTTGGTCAAAATTTTCGAAGAAGTGCCCAAAAACTCTTTTATTTGGCCTGTTGTTTTGAAAAAGTTGCCTGCGACGCATAAAGCTTGGTCAATGTAGGGTCTGTAGAGTGATTTGGGAGAGCTCAGAAAATCAATTTGGTTGACCTAGAAAAAAAAACGAAGAAAAGTTTCAAAATTATTTTGAAAACCCGCCCTCTCGAGAAATTCATAGATCCGCGCCTGTAAGTATTGATTGTAAGGTTAAATGATGTACAAAGTGTTTGAACTCTTGACACTTATTCAAAATAACAGCTCTTCTGACCAACTCGCGATAAAAATTATAAGCATGAGACTAAACAGCAGCCTAATGTTTGTTACTTAGAAGCAAATCAACTCAATAAAACTGAACAACTCTGCCCTTATATCAGGACAAAGCCCTGAATATTCCGATTGCCCCTTAATCCATATCGAATAGTTTTTGGGAAAAAATATTGAAAATCTATAAACTTTTGACAACATCAAAGATCAAAATTGAGTCGCACAAAATTTATAAGACCGATTAGCTAGCCTCAATTCAGTTTGGAACAACTTTGTTGTGCGGGATAATTCACCACGCATAAATAAATCGCGTTACGCTGTCAACATTATGAATAAATTCTTCAAAGCGTGCATAATTTAGTTCAAAAGTTTGTCAAATTGGCAATTTTTAAAACTATATAACTAAATAAACTAAATAATTGGACGTACAAAATCTTTTTTGATTTGAACTCAGATTGATACCTTCAATGGATGTACTTTTTTTTGCAAAAAAAACTAATATTTTGATCGGCGAAAATTGACTGAATGAAAAAATCACCCCAAGGATAAATATTCCGTTCTGTTCGAAATTTAGAACAATAAGATTTTACTTCATTTAGCTGAGGAGAGACATTTTTGTTAGTTTTGTATGCAATTTTTTGTAATGAAAGGCTTGTTTTCCGGATTATTTTCGGTCCGATTATCCCTTTCGCTCAGTTTTCTGCACGCTTCACAAAGTGATTCAAAATCCAACAGAATCGATTTTTTTGGTTGCTCTCCACTGATGATTAGCAAGCAATGATGTCTCGTTTGTTAAAAAATATTCCACGAGTCTGGCCAAGTTGGAAGCCGATTTTAAATCCGATACGTGAATAAAACTGCCTAGGAGTTTTTCTTGCTAACTTTGCCGCCAACCGTTAACAATTGGAACACCACCGCCTGTGGATTGAACCATTAGCATCTTATCTAGTTAACTTAAAGAAATTGGTGTAATTCTTGTCTGATTTCAGGTTAACTTTTGACTCGATTTTGTATTACAATTGGTATTATTTAAGGCCAAAGAAGGGTGGTTTAGACAAAAAATAAGATACTTTTTAGATGGCTATTACTTAATTTTTGTCAAAAATTTCTGCGTCTTTTTGATTTTATTTGATGATACGGTTTTAAACGAGAGTAGTTGTCAACTATGCTTATTGCTCAAAAAATTTAAATGTTCATTGTAAAAAAATGCTGGAATGAAAAGTACCAAAAAAGAAACATTCGGCGTTCAGCTTAAAGTGTGGTCGATTTCCGAACGTTTATCCTTCCCGGTTTGAGTTGACAGGAAACATTATCGCTGATTCAAAGTTATATCAGTTTTGTTGTAAAACTCATGGCTAATTCAGGCATATCCCATTTTTATGAAACTTTTAGCGATGGTTCAGGGGTATTTCATGGGTAATTTTCCCAGCAATAATCAAGTGATTTGGTGTTTAAGGATCTGCCGTTCGACGAGGAACAAGTTTGAAAAAATATTGCCCTGAGGAGGAAAAATGATCGCTTCCTCGCAGTTATTTTTGAAGGCCCCGATTACACAGGTATCAAGAGCTTCAAGAAAGTAATCAGAAACCTTATTCTAAAGGGTCCAAAAGCACAGTACCAGTCACCGCAGGTAAAATGCGTCTCACGTAAAAAGTGATGTGCCGGCTCTCGAGTGGTTATTAAATTCAAATGCGAGTTTGACGCGTTAGAATTTCGGGACTTCGTGCAAATGAACTTTAATGTAGTGTTGAAAGGTACGAAAGTACGAACCGACAACAACGTCATGCATTAAAGAATGTCGGTTGGGAAACCGTACCCACGTCGTGAACCAGTTTGTGAACTGGCCTAAAGAACTAACATCTAGAAAATTCATGCTCATTGTTCCACCATTTATCTTTTGATTTTCACCTTTTATTAGTCTGATAATTGTGATGTTCCTCAACATATAACTGAATTTTTCTGAATTTTTAACTGAAGTTTTTCATGGCTATTCAGGAATTTTCCAGAAATGAGATATCCCTGATTCGTAGGTCTTCAGGGTTATTGCAGTAAAAATCCATCCCTGATTCATGGATGATTTATGGCTGATTCATACCTGAAAATTTAGCGCAAATTCAGCGATGATTTAGCCCTGATTATGGATAAACTGACCCTGATCATAGACTGAACTATAGATGGTAATCGCTGCGATATCTCTGAATTAGCGATAAATGTTCCTGTTAACTCAAAACGGGTTAACATTGCTATTGTAGATAAACTATTTTAAACTTGACCCACACCTGCTTTCAGAGCATTTACAAACTTCTCTGTGATCTTACGTTGCGGTGTGTCGTAGAGATCTGTGTAGTGATCTGGCAGGCTTCCATGATAAATTAGTTTACTACTGACGTGTTCCAGACATTTAATTTCAGTGCCCCATAAATGGCGGCTTAGCCCTGATATACGAACAGTCTTGTTTAGTCTTCATAAAACGCTACCGGGCTGAAAAATATATCGTTTCGATTTTCACCCAGCGTTTGGGGAAGCAACAGGTGAAAACTAAATCAAATTGAAACTTTTTCGAACAATTTGTTTTTGTTCAAATAGTAATTTTACATTGGGCTGTGAGGGAGCAAGTTTGTATCATTTTGATCCAGTTAGCCATGTATCAAGAGTACAAGATTCATTTTACATCAGTATAGTTGCTTTCTTTACTTGTACTCATTGGCTGGATTATTCTTAGCTCGCAATTTTTTGCCATTTCAGCTCTTTTTATACTTTCAATGATATCCGTTCAATGAAAATGGTCGCTGTAATTAACAATCAAAAAGGGATGTCCCCTTTCGGTTATCAATCCAGAGCTATTGAAATGTCAACCTTTTTTGAACAACAATTTCTACAGTGTCTTCAAAATTCACCTCGTTGTCGTCAGCAAAAATTTAAAAATGTTTTTCACCTGGAAGGCTTTTATTCTCAAAAAATTGAAATGGTAATGTTTTTTTACTCTGCATTTTAACTTCGAAACTAAAAATGTAACATGGATGTTCGTATCGAGGTTTTGCCCTGAATCATACCCCCACATGCTATGCAAATGGCCAGAAGGTTTTTGATTAACGCAAAGTTATAAATAGTCGAAATAGCATGCCTCCTTCCAACTTGAAAAAAAATTAAAGAAATTGAATCTTAGCTTACTAGTTAACAGTGGAACCAGATCTAAACTAGTATTTATCATTGGTTATTATTATGATATTTTATCTCTATAAAATATTAAATACTAAGCAATCATACTCCATAAAACTAACAACCCATTTATTTGTAAGTGTTGAAACTACTTTTAGTTTCAACACCAGAACAGTTTGAATTAAACTTAGAATACAGTTGCTCTCATTCGGGAACTAACTCGCATAAACCGGTGTACACTAGATCTATTGAGACTAGGAGATAAAAGAGTAAGATTAAGATTGGTATTAGACTAAGAAGTTGCACGAATCTATCCGGCCGAAAATCAGATAGCGTGACAAGCAGACGGTGTAACTTATCTGAAATTACTCTATGAGTATAGTCATCCGTACTTAACTCAATAGCGCAAATCTTAGAGCCCGTTAAATGTCCCAAAGCTCGCTAAACTTACAATCATTAAACTCCCATAACTTAACTATGAATCATCACAGGTGAAACGCCCTTTTATATTTGAGCTGAGAACAACATTAATTTTTATCTGAAGAAAAAAAAACACCCCGAGCACAGATATTCTGTCAATGTCTAAGTAAGTGAAGGCAATAAACAAGACTATTGCAATAAATCATTGCCTGTTACAACTGCCTGCTATATGAATTAGTTTTTGGCGCAGCAAAAAAAATCAATTTTTGGCATATCTTTTCATAAGTAAGCCATTTGTAATCTCAAAAAAATATGTATCTTTTCTTTAGTATGGTAGCAACTGGAACATAAAAACTTGAATCAATTTAATTTTAAATATTATCTGAGTCGGCTTAGTTTGCCGCTTATGTGTTAAAGAAACCGTTGAATAGCGTCAATCATTGCAATTCGAATCATCCAGACCAAAAATTTACAGTCCCCCAGAATTTGCGAACAAGGATCACCAGCAAAATATTTTTTCGATTTTCAGTTTAGGTAATCTACATCTTTTAGACCTTAGATATAGTGTCAAAAAGATAAGCTTACAGTTCAAAGTTTGGCTGAAGAAGGAAAACTGAGCGAGCAAAAACCTTTCGTCACTTTCCTCGAGTTATGTTGTGTAGCCTAATTAATAATTTTTTAAATATAAAGTATATCACTATGCTCTTTAAATATCATTTGGCGGGATAATGTTTTCGAACGTCTGAAAATAAATTTCCTAATTGTCGTATTTTTGAAATTTTCGCAAATTTTTGGAAACCGATAACTATTTCGTAGATTTTAGAAATTAATTAAAATATTCGAAGGTTCTCTCTGATTCTAGCAGTCTCGATTATTGTCAAATTCTGCAATTTCAAGCAATTTTCATTAAAACTACAAGCGTGAAAATTATTTCTCGAGCCGTTTTTCTTTTCTATTGCTTCAATTTTTTTTGTTTGCATGCATACGTATGCACTTACGTGCTTACAAATACTTACATTTTACTTCCATGAATTTTTGACAAGAGCGTTGTGGTATTTCTACCTAAAAGCACGTACTCTTAGATGCATACATCTGATTTCAATTTAAACAAGACTGCTCGTATCAGGGCAAAGCCCTGATTGTTCTGACTCCCTTTTAAGGTCTATGAAGCAGTAATAACATGAAAAACTTAAAGGTCAAAAAAATATACATTTTTTTTAATTTGAGATTTTTTGTAAAAAGATCCCCCCACACGCCAGCCATAATAAGTTCAAAGTGATATATTTTGCGTTAATAGCGCGAAACATATCGCGCGTTACTTGTCCCAAATTGGCCAAAATGACCAAAAAGGGAAAACTTTAAACCCTCATAAATTTTTGAAAAATGATCACAGGTAAAATATTCTTTCAAATTTAAGCTCAGGACAACAATAGCTTTCGAATGATGTAAAAAAAATTCAGTCAAAAATAGCTAATTAAAAAGTCTAAATTTCTCTGAAGAAAAAAATCCACCCCGAGCACAAAAACTAAATTTCGTAACGAAAGTCGGAACAAAAACTCAACATCAGAAAGTCGAAACCGTCAGAAATTGGGCAATTGTGTTCTTGTCATTTAAAACAAAAAGAAATTGGGAACAAAAAAGCTGATGTATTTGTTTTGGTTGAGAAAAAACATACCCAGCGTCAGACGAGATGGTCAAAACACAATCTGAACTGGGTTGATCAAGTCGGAAATTCTTTCAATTTGGTAGAGAAAAATGAAACACACAAAATCAGTTGAAACTGTCGCGGTCAAAAAAAAATTTCAATTTGCAATTTTATTGAGCGTTCGAAGCATACTAAAAACTTGAGTCAATCAGTAAGAGGGGTGCCCGGGTTGACCAAAAATGCTTATTATACAATTTTGTACAATTTCATTTGTACAGAAATTTGTTTAAAAAAAAACGCTACGATGATCATTTTCTAAATTAAAATTATATGATAAGCATTTTTCCTCAAATCAGAATGTTGTTATTATCCATATATAGAAATTGTATGATACACACTTTTTCCATGCATTCCGTGTATGAAATTGTACAATAAACGTTTTTGATTTAATTGAATTGTATGATAAGCATTTTTTGTGTATAGAAGTCAACCCGGCCGGCACCGGAGTTTCATGGATAATAATCGATTACAATAGAAAATTGTTGTCCAAAATGTGGTCATTATAATCCATTAGTGTTGCAAATTTAGATTACGAAATTAATCAAAAAAACACAATCTATCAAAATCCGTTATAATGGATTATAATCAATTTAAAATCCATCACAAAATGAACGGATTTTAATCTTTACAGTTTTTGTAAAATCATTTACAAAAGTTGCAACAGTTCTGCGTTACCCACAGCCTACTTGCAATCTATACCTACTCAAATTAACCCCCTCCCCCTCACTTTGCCCCCAATGAACGGTGGGTTTAAACTAAGATAAGGGGGGGGGGGTTAAACTGAGGAGGGGTAAAATGGGTGGGGGTAGGGGGCGATATGTAAACTGACAAGAGGTAAGCTGTGGGTAAACTGGGGAAGGGGGTTGTCGAAAGAGGCGATAAAGTTTACGTAGTATAGAAAAAGTAGAGGAAATTCAAATCAACAAAATCTTATGTGAAAAGTAAAAATTCATGAAACGTTATACGTAGCAACTGCACGAAACAAGAAATGAGATAACTTTGAAAAAAAAAGTTGCACAATTCATAATTTCTTATCAAAAAACACATTTCAATCGACTACAACCTATAAAAATGGATTATAATGATTAAAAAAGCATTATGATTATAATCCAGTTTCAATGGATTATAATAGATTCAAAAATTTTTGATGAAAAAAACACTAGGATAATAATGAACTTTTTATGGATTATAAATCATTATTTTTGTAATTTTAAGAATGTAAAATGACAATATATTTGAGTTTTATCCCTGGAATTTGAGTGCGAGGATGTTTACTCGGGTTTCGAAAGACTTATGAACTTATGTGTTAATGGCGATGGGCTACAAGCCAAATTCAAAAAAGCGAATAAAAGCAAATAAACGACCAATAAAAATGCGATTAAGAAGAAAATTTTTTGTTAACAGTAAAACAAGACGTTGTTAAGGATTGACTATTTTTCTGTGTTTATGGCTGGGAAAAATCATTGGCACAATGGCAAGGCAATTGCAAAAAGGAGGAACTTTTGCTCCATTAATTGTCCATTACACCCGCCCTGAAATCTGAGTTGAATTATTTAATAGGCCGCTTCCTATTGTCATAATTACAATTTATAATTGTATTTGATTCATCACAGCAATTGAATCAAATGATCAGTAGAGGATTTAGGGGTGGGGTGGGCGGACATTCCCCTTCCCCCCTCCTCAGGGATTCGACCTCCTGCTGACCCAAAGGTCCCCCTTTGTACTCTTTTGAGATATATATTTTTTGGTGAGGCACCCGAAAATTTTTCTAAAGGCGCCTTTGGCGCCAAAATATACTAAATTTTGAGGGGGGAGCGCGCGCCGAAAAAACGCGATTTTTTGTTCAAAAATTCCCAATAAGTTCCTAAAAGAGCTTTTTTTGGCTTTTTTTTTCAAAAACTTGCCTGCGGCGCTGAAATTTTGGTCAAAATGGGATATTTATAGTGATTTGGGAGAACTCAGAAAACTAATTTGGTGGACCTAGAAAAAATGTCGTCAAAATGTTAGAAATTGTTTTCTGAAAATCCGCCCGCCCCCCCTCGAGAAAATCCTAGACCAAATGATTCAAAGTTTTAATCAAATCATTGTAATGCAATATATTAATTTTAAATTGAATTGGCTTTAATGTGTAGCTATGATTTCAAAAATGTCTCAATGGTGAAGGTATGGGTAATTTCCTGCTATTGTACACCCGCTAATTTTTCAAATTGTGACAAAAAATTCACTTATGCAGGACAACCTATGTTGTCGTTTTTACAAGAAAAGTTATTATCTTAAAATTTCCAATTTTAAAGTCTATGAAAAAATACTTATCATACTATTACCATAGAAAGAAATTGTATGATATGCATTTTTTAAATAAAAATCGTTGTTGGAGATTAAAGTATAACTGTAACTGTTTTCTCTCTTTTTAATCGTAAACTTTTTTTGTAATCTTCTTTGCTTACTCAACCACTCTACGGAAAAAGTTGCCCGCAAAATGTTTTTTCTCTATAACCACTTTACACAACCATTTTACAGGAAACATTGCCGGCAAGACTTTTTTGTCTATATTGTTTTGTTTATAGATTTTAAAATACACCTAAAACTGTATGAAACCAGGCCAATCTTCCGGCAAACCACGGAAATTAACAAATGTGTGTAATAAAAGCTACCTAAACTCTGAATTTGTTGTTACAAATTCTTGGTTATTTTGTTTTCAGAAAAAACACAAGAATTCAAAAATCAAAATCATAAACTTTTAAAATATTTTCAGTTATAGAAAACTGCTTGTCTTACATTTTCATAGTATCTTAAACTTCTTATCATATAATTTCATGTTATAGAAAAATTGTTGATGCTGTTTTGATACATTTTTTGTGATAAAAAGTGGCCCAAAAGCTTGTTAACTGATTCCAGAATGTGAAAAAAGGCTTTTCATCAAGACATTGTTTGAAACTGTATAAAAAATCATTTTAGCATGGTATGAAGTTGTATGATAAGTATCTTTTGTCAACCCAGGATAGTCTATTTTTTATTTTAGAATTAGTTGATTACTTTACAAGAAAAAGGAAGAGAAATGGTTAAAAATGGAAATCAGCCACTTTTACGTTTCCATTGCAGTTCATTTCCATCAGTTAGTTAGAAACAACCATGCGCATCTTTATATGGGAGTTCAATGTCTAAAACATTGAAATTTAAAAAACTGTTGAACAACAAACACTTTTTATTTGATACTTTTTATATTTTTGACACTTCTTCTTCATTTGTTTAAAACGATTTTTTTGTCATATAAGTGCAAAATCTGAAAACTGCCAGAAAAAAATTCTATTTTACAAATTTGAGTAAAAGCTACCTTTCCTATCTGCCTATTTAAATTGATTTTAAAAACTTGCATTAAATTAGGAAGAGCAAAAAACCTTAAATTATAAGTATCAGATTAAAAACCTTTTTGTAACAAAATTACGAGTTGTTGCTCATAACTGTTCTGAACATAGTGTTCATGGTTGTCCTTTTTATTATAAAAATATAAAAAAGAGCCGAAGAGTAATTTACTTTAGTTAAGACGAAAAATTTCATATTATAACACTTGTGGTTTGTTTTGAAGAAAACTGAAGATAAAAATCAGCACGTTATTTCGACCAAGTTAACATCATCCTCCCCCCCCCCAAAGCCGTTTGGGGTGGAGGATGTTAACTTTCAGCCAATCAGAATCTAGCGTTTTACAAGCAGCGCTTAGCAAATTTAATTCAAATGAAGCGCTGGGGTGGAGGATCTTAACTTGCTCTATTTGGAGGGGGAGAGGATGTTAACTTGATCCCGTTATTTTTACTCACGAAATGGTATTCAGAAAAGTTCATGACGCAAAAATTCGATGACTTAGTTTGTTTTTCAGGCTCCTAGTTGTTTAGACAAAATCAACCTAATGACCCTGCACCTAATTTTGTGCGGAGGTTTTTTCAGAGCCATCAGAAGCAACTTATTCCAACACGAACTACAGTAAAACGATGAGAATCTTTTAAAAAGAAATCTTCTAACAACTGTTGAACTTCAATACTGTAGCGCAAATCATTCGAGAACTACAACTTTTAATAGCGATTTGAAATTTTATTTTTCCAGTCTCTTTACCACCAGAGATTAAAATTTGCAAATTATCTCAATCATTTTTCGCAGCTGCAGTAAGAATGTCCACATGGAACCCAGTAACAGCTGATTGTTGTGCTTTTAACGCTAAGTCTGACTACAAACATTTTTCATAAAGGAAAACTTAAAAACATTCAATTTGTAAAAAAGATTTGTGCATTTTGTAGAAAAATTTGCTAAGGCTATAAAACCTATGCCCAATCATCTTGTCAACAAAGAACGGCAATGCAATTTCAGCTGTTTTTAAGGTATGATAATCTAGTGTCTAGGGTATGATAAGTCCGTAGTCGCCTCACTCTTCAAATTCTCGTCGCAAAGAATCTGAGTTGAGTTTGAACGAAAAACATGTTTGACACTGCCAAAAACTCTGCTTTCTTTGATTTAATTTTTTGTTCGTAGACAAAAATTTTACAAAAGTGCGAGCAGCAAAAAGAAGCTCAAAAGAGCAGTGTATCTTATGCTTCCTTCCTGCAAAAAAACTTGACATCTGAAAAACGACATCAAAAATTGGACTCGAAAAAACCGACATATCTGAAAACGTTCATATTTTTTGACGAAAAAATCAAAATACCTGAACTTTTTCAGAACTGAAAAAATATTTACTAATAAAACTTATTGTGTTTTCACAAAAAAAAATCGTTTTTTTTTTGCGACTATTGAGAATTGGGAAGAACTTTGTGTTCGGGTGTGTTTTAGTTTTTTTTCCACTCAAAATTATTACAAGGCCAAACAATGCACTGATTGAGCGCAAAAAATGCTACCTATAACGCACTGGAATCTAGAGAAAATTTTTTTAAAATGATTCAAAATGTAAATGGATTCCACATTCAAAACTTCCGAGGATTCCGCGCATAAGTTTATGCAATGTAAATTTTTTTGGCACATTAGTTCTGTCAAAAAATCCGCAACGAGCGATTATAGCTAGTTGTTTCCGATTCCGCAAATGCAGGTGGATTCCGCAAATGTAATTGGATTCCGCGAATTTATGCGGAATCCGCTTACATTTTGCGGATTCCGCTTACAACTTGCTGATTCTGCTAACAATTTACAGACTTCGCTAACAGTTGCTGATTGCACGACACCAAATTTTCTGTATACATATTTTTTGATTATTTGTTTGTGAGTTTTGATCTCAATTCGAGCAAGTAAAGCAAACAAGTAAGTGCGACTCGCACACATTAGGTCTTGGGTTGTGAAAAACTTCATTTTACCCCAGAACTTCATGTTTCGATACCTTCATATAACATTTCCGGGGCAAAAAAATTTAAAAGTCGAAAATATTTCTGCTAAAACTTTGAAAAAAAAAATTATTGGTGATTTTTTGCATACTTTTTGCTTGTCATTCTTTATAATTCTCTGAACACACCACACACAAAAAAAACCGAAACTTAACTGAGAAAAGTCATATTTCTTAGTTTTTATGATTGTGGTTAGAACATTCTGTGCAACTTGCACAGCAATCGTCTATCTCTGTTTTTACATGCATCCATTTCTGGCCAAATAAAACTAAAAACTTTTAAAAGCGCCTTTGCCGCCAATATGCAAATTTTAAAGGGGAGGGCGCGCCGAAGAAACGCAATCTTTTGGTCAAAATTTTTCCGCATTTTGACCAGTTGTTTTGAAGTCAAACCACCTCTACCCCTTGAGAAAATCCTATATCCGTCCTTGATGTGTATACAGAATATTTATTAACTCGAAATAAGAACCGAGCAAACACTTTTATGCTAACGAGTGTAAACCATGCTCTGTTTTTTTTGAACTCCAGAGGAGTTTCCCATTATCTTAATTTCAATAAAATAACACTAAAGAACAATAATGGCCCACAATGATCCGTGCACGTTGCATGAAGGTGAGGCAACATTTTCCAGTCCAGAAAAAGGGCCAAAAATTGCATGAAATTTTAAAGCAGGGCCACAACAGGGGTTCTCCTGATGAGCTGAACAGCTTGTATGTTGGCCTTTCCCTTGTAGATAAATCGTCTTAGAAATCTGAAAACATTCAAACAACGTTTTAGAGCAACACTAATAAAAAATCAGGAAATCAGGAATATTTGTCAGGATTTCATCTAGACAGGAGTAGTCACAAGCTAGTGAAGTACAAGATCTCAGTTCCCAACTTGATCTGTGGTTCCATGCTCAGACCGCTACATTTACAATGCGGTAGCTTCTGTTATAGTAGTGTTGTTGACATCTAGTGATGATCTACAGTCTCGTTGCAGTTGCAGTTGTAGTGTCCCAAGCGGATTGATCAAAGTGTGCTTACAAAACATTTATGATGGAAGTACATCTCTTCATGCTCGGGTGAAAGTTTCTCATGGCTTGATGATAGTGACATCTTACTGAGACTGATGATGGCTAAGGTATCCTGAGACTTCAAACTGGCTTAGTTAGCTTAGCTTGTTCGAGCTGACTACTAACTCAAATCACGAAGATTGGTCGTCAAGATATGTGAAAAACTGTTATTTTGATTGGAAAATTAGTTGTTTCCTATCTTTAGTCGCTTGTTTCTATCAAAAACCAGACGCTAAGACCTAGAGGTTTTCGCCAATGTGGTGTGTATCAAACAGAATCATCCAGATTTGAGATCAATTTTGGATATCAATATTAAACATTGTTAAGCATTAACAATGTTGTGCTCCTAAGTCTCGAGATCCCTGATAAAATTGATAGCTGAAAACACATCGCGTTCGCCTTAACTATCGTTTGTCTTATAATATTTCTCGATGCGCCCAAAATAAGCAAACGCGTAAATTTACATGCGAATATTAATTTCACTTTTTGAAATTTTGTTCCGACTTTCGAAGATAGTCACGAAAAAATTTTTTTGGCGTGGTTTTTCTTAATTTAACTAGTTGAAAATTAAAATTTGATTTTTAAAAACCACTCGAGAACAAATTTTTTGGACTTTTTTTAAACGTAGAAACAAAATTTCAAAGAGTAAAATTCAATTGCGCATGCAATTTCACTTTTTTGCTCAATTTGCGCGCGTCCAGAAAAGCAAAAAAAAAGTGAAAGCATCAATAGCTTGCAGATAAATGAAAAACGACAGTCAACAAGGGATATAGCAAACTTTTGATGTCCTGACTTTATAAAAATCTATTTCAACTGTGATCGATGTTTGTAAAATTATGGTTGATTCTTATTGCTAATTCGGCCATAATTGTTCCGGCCATAATTTGGTATAATTGTTCCGTCTTTCGAAAAAAACATATGCTCGAGTTGTTTTTTTCATTCAAACCGAAAATGAAAAGTTGATTGCGTATGGGCACCTATCCGTAAAACTTTGGATTTCTAAGCGAGAATGCTTGCACTAGACTAAAGTGCTGCTTGGCCGCTGGAAAAATACTTTGATATTTTTTGATACGCAAAATAATTATGCGTGGCAAATAAACCGCACCCATAGTCGTTCCATATTGAATTGAAGTAGCCTAACTGGTCCTAATAATTCCATAAACGACTCAAAATTGTCACTTTGATATTATCAGACAAAATTCATAATTTGTCAATATTTCAATTACCAAAAACTATTCCGAACTAATTAATGGGCAGTCGGAACACTCAGGGTTTTGACCTGATACGATCACACATCTCAGCGTGTAGAAAGCCATTTAAAACGGCTTGAAAGTTTCCAAATTAAATTGAGGTGAGCTATTATTCTTTTTTATTACGTTTCTAAACATTTACTTCATCAAAATGATACATAAGTTTGATCACAGTTTGAGTAAAAATTGATCAATTAAGCTAATGATGCTTGTTTTCAGGTTCAGACATTATGAACAAAAAAGACAACAATTAAAAACATAAATGAGAAGTTTTGGGTGAACCTTATTTTTTCCCCATGTGGCCTCCCTAAAATTGTCCTCTGAAAACGGGATAGTGATATAAGTTTAACTTTAATTTCACTAGTAACTTAAAACTATTAACTGTTAACTTCACTATTAACTTTAAGTGCGCAATGCAGAATAAATAGCTGGAAAAAAGTGTTTAATTTAGAAGCCCTCAAATTTAAATTCTGAAAAATTGGTAGCAGGACAACTTACCCAATTCCAATTTATCCTTTTCAATTTTACGATATACCAATCTAAACTATACATTAAATTACCCTATACCAATTTACCATGCCCTTAAATTAATCAAAATGACAATGATATCTGCAAAATAGTGATCGACGCAGTCGCGCCCTACATGTTGCGAGCTTGCCTGCAAAGGGTAGGACTCTATATAAAAATAAGAGCAGGTTATTGCCTCACCACAAGGCGGCGACGCGCGCGAAGAGCAGCCACCGGCGACTTTAAGCCGATTTAGTCATCTCAGTTATCTCTGACCAATTGAACTTTTCTAGAACATAGGGTATATTGGCATAAGGTAGATTGAAATAAAGGGTAGGTTAGTATAGGGTAGAACGGCATAGGGTAAATTGGAATAGGTAAGACTGTCATGGAATCTTAGTTTCAACCCAACGAAGTTGATTTGAGGAAAAAAAATTGTACTGTAGACAAATTATTGAATCAACCCGTCAGTTTAAGGTTTTTTTTTCAGTTGAATTAAGGTACTTGTCATACAATTCTCTTATATGTAACATTTCTTGCCATAAGCTTTCATAAAATTCTAAACGTGCAGGAAAATTAATTGCAAGCTACGATAAACATTTTCCTGAATTTAATTTGGATGGTAGAACTCTTCCCATAAAACAACTTAAAGAATAAGATAAACTGGTTTTTTCTGAGTTTTTTTTCATAATTTGTCTTAGCATGTTTTATAACCAATTTATTTTTAAAAACTTTTCTTTGTTTCCATTCACAAAACTAATGGAACCATAGAAGCTGTTTTTATATAGTTTCTTTTTATAGTTGAACAATTTCTTCATTTGTGCATTTTCCCTATAGAAGACTAAATTTATTTAATAGAATTTTTTTTAATAGAAGTAAAAACTCTAAGTACGAAGGTTCTCAGTTATCAGCTTTTTCTCAAGTCGCAAAAATCTTTTTATAAGCAGAAAAAAAATTCCTGATGAAACAATAATTGAGACAGGTTGAGTTTTTTCCTGTTAAAACAATAATCGAGAAAAATGAGAAAAAATTATTTTTTTTGTTCAAATCATAGACTCAAAATAAAATATATTTTAAATTGGAAAAGAGATAAATTTTCCTGTTGTTTTTTAAAGAAAAGTTAAAACAATCAGAGTACAGAGTAAATGGTTTTCTGATGGAAAATTTTAACAAAAAATAGCAGAAAAACACAAAAACCATAATTAAAAAAAAACTTAATTCAATAAAATCCAAGTAGAGTTATCCAAGCAAATATAATCCAAGTAGAATTTTCGGATAGGGAGAACAAAAATATTTTTTTTTGTTATAAGTCTGTGTAAATCCAAAACAACCCCATAGATTGCGAATATCACAATATTAATTTATTGTCTTCATTGCCGCTTTTAAAAATTAAGTTGTTCGGATTTTTGCCTTTGAGGAAAACTTAAAGGTTCAAGCAAAGTAAAAACTGTTCCTTTTTGCTAAGGACTTTTCTGTTAAACGAATATTTTTTGTATTTTTTGTTCTTGAAATATGTTTTATCAATGTTGTTTTGATTTCCTTCCAAATTATAAAAAAAGAACTTATTTTTTTAAAATAAATATCTAGATAATTTTTATTTGAAAGTTTTGCGATGTGATGTCATGGGCTCTTTCTGCTGAAATTTTTAATTTTTCCTTGTTAAGATTAGGCGATTGGTGATTAATTGGAGTGTGTATGCTGTAGAAAGCAAAAAGCAAAACGGTTAAGCCAATGATGTCTCGAACTGCGGAGTTGACTATTTTTTGTCCGTTTCACGTAACTATTCGCCAATTTTCTGAGAAAAGGGCTTTTAATTTACCTGTTTAACCATCCCCGCAGATCACATTTAGTTGGTTTCAACCAGTTTCAACCATGGAAACTAACTCCATGTGTGATGGCTATCGACCGCTCATCTCTAGGCGAGGAACGCCCTCGGTAATTTGGTCGGACAATGGCATCAATTTTATTAGAGCTGAAAAAAAGGTTCTGATTTGCATGTGTGATGGCTATCGATCGCTTCATCTCTACGCGAAGAAAAGCCACGACAATTTGGTCGTCAGTTTTGTCAGAGCTGAAAAAAAAAGCTTCTGATCTCACTCAAAATGCTTTGCACGTGCGTAGTTTTCCGCAAACGCAAGGTGGCAGCGATGGTTAAGTGAGTACGTTCCGACACTCAATAAGAGAATTAAATGGCATGCTCTTCCCAAAGATACTTTAAAACCGGGAGAAATAGCGCGCGCAACGTCACTTAATTACGGTAAAACAACGTCGCTCTGTTACCAGAACTGTCTCCGGGAACTACATATGACCGCTCGTAAAGCTTGTTCTCGTTCTCACTCTTTCGGGGATGGAAGTAGTTTTCAATGCTACATTGCACCATTGTTAAAGAACACGCATTCACGGCTATTAAAAAATGATTACAGGTGCCCAATTACATAGCCGCTTAAGACAGTTGTTAGCACACGCGACTGCCGCTTGCTAGCTTTAGGGTTCGAGCACCATTGGAATTCGGTTTTTTGAGAGTAAAAAGTTTTAGGCTAATGCTGTTTGGCTATTTGGGCATATGTTGCTAAAAATAAGATCGATTGCAATTTGGTTGGCAATAAAAGTTATGGATGAAATGATGCCAACGAATGGCTTTTTTTTCAAAAAAAATTTGTTTGAAAAAATAAACAAGACCACATTCTGTCTAACCTTCGTGAAAACAAGTTCGTGCAGTGTAAATTGCCAAAATTTGCCATTTACCAGTTTTCACATAGAAAAAAGAATAATTTACTTGAATTGACCCGTTTCTGTTACCTGTTTTGTTTGAGTTAAAAAAGGCCAGTGTACAAATAGTTTTGGTATACAAAAAAAAGGATGATAAGCAGTTTACATTGGACTCATGTGTAAAAAAGTATTAAAAGCATGTTTTGGAAGTTCCATATTTTAAGCGTTTTTCAACAAAATGGTATGATAGTTTTATTTTTTTAGAGAATAACCCGGGTTGTTATACCTCTCGCTGAGTGCAATACATCATCGAGCCGAAATTTGAAACCTATGGTCTACGTTTCGGAAAAATTAAAGTTAATCGCTTAGAAACTTGTTGAAAATTACTCTTATGAAATATGAATGAAATCTTTGTTTTTCAACCTATTTTTAATTAAATTTACATACAACTTTTTGCTTTGCTGTACAAATAAGAAATTGTTTTTGCTTCAAAAAACGAAAACTTAAAAAAGTTGGAGAATAAAAGGATTTCCATGACATTTCCAGATGCAACCTTCACCTTGAATTTTAGATTCACTTTTTGCCGTTCCAATTTCCTCAAGTTATGACTTTGAGTTAAATAACAACAAGACTGCTGGTATCAGGGCGAGGCCCTGATTGTTCCGACTGCCTTTTAAAGTCTATGCAGCGGTAAAAATGAAAAATTAAATGTAAGAAATAAATACATTTTTTAAATTTAAGATATTTACGAAAATCATCCTTCCACATGCCATATAAAGTACAAAGTGATAGATTTCGCTCCTAGTAACAAATCAATTATGGCAAATGAGCTTCCTTCAACTAATTTGGAACGATTTCTAAAACGGATTAAAAATCCGCTTACGCGTTAATAAAAGGAAATTTATCGCGCGTTAATTGTCCCAAACTGGCCCAAATGGCAATCTTTAAATCCCCATAACGTTACAAAAAATAATCACAGGTGAAATTTTTTCAAATTTAAGCTCAGAACAACAATACTTTTTAAATGATATAGAAAAAAATCGCGTCAAAATGGTTAGTTAAAAAGTCGAGTGATCGAAGTTATTGTGGTCCCAAACTCATTCACCTATTACTTTGTGCATCATTATGTTATCAACAAATTTGGCTGGTAAAAATTTGAAACATCTGGAGAAAAAAAAACTACCCCGATTACAAGTATTCCGTCACTCCTTTCGCCAAAAAAATCAATGATTATTTCAATTACGTTTTTCGCGCTGTAGTTGAACACCCGGACCCGGTAAGTCAAAGATAAGATTTTGGGATGGTCGATTATTAAGTTGGTCCGTGTTTTTGATAGATAAAATTTTAATGGACACGCACGTCATATAATAATTATTGCATGTCAATACCAATTTTAACAATAATCCTCCGAAATTAGAAAGGCTTGCAAAAACTTGCAGCTAGTTACACACATAACTTCAAGGTACACTAAGCAAGTTCCACTTCAAGGTTCGTGAATGGAACTGGTTACGTTACACAAGAATAGGACCAGTACAATCACGTAACTCAAACTTTATATTAATTGGGGAAGGAAACGTGTTTTTTGGGCACACAAAACTCCAAAAACCTTTTTCAAGAAAAATGGATCCGAAAAAAGTTGTAACAAACAAACAGATTTAAATTGAGTCAGGTGTTTTTGGGAAAGGAGATTCAAACAAATTTTTCATTAGGCCACTTTTGATGCATAGAAAAACTGCAATTTTCACAACAGCAGCTTTAGAAAGATTAATTTATTCTTGAGGAGATCGTTTTCATCGTTTTTCTTTGATGTCTAATTTTCAGCATGACCGTTTTCATTCAAAGAAATGCAAACCAGATGCAGATCAAAATTTTGACTCAGATGCAAAGCTATTCCGATTTTGAACCCAACTTTTGAGGTCGAAACAATACTTTTCAACTAAACCAAAACCCTATTTGATCTATTTAGAAGTCAAAGCACACTTGAAAACCGAGACCCACGAAAAGCACACATTCATTATTGCTTCAATACGAGCTGATTTCCGTTTCCTGTATCATTTCCTAATCAATCATTAAACCCGTATAGAAAGTTTACCTAAGCGGACGGCAATAACCGTTCCATTTGAGGGAATTTTGAGAGATGCGTAATTTTTACTGTTATTTATTTATTTCTCTCGTTTTTTCTAAGGCTTGCAACTCTGGCAATGGCGCTGATGAAATGAGACAACTTTTCAAACATTTTGCGGAAAATTTCACCAACATGGCGCCTCCTCAAGATCTCACAAACAATACCATCATAATGCACGTCGATTTAATGCAGATTTTGAAAGTTGACGAAAAGGAAAGCACGATTACCGTTAAATTAATTCTGAACTTCGCATATCATTCGAATACTGCAAAATGGAATTCGACAGAATATAGCGGACTAGATATATTCATTACGCCGCCTAAAACTTTCTGGACACCACCTATCTGTAAGATATTTCAGCGCGATGAAGTTTTAGAAATTGTGGACAGTCAGACCCGCGTTTACCAAACCAAAAATGCAATCAAGTTTTAGTCAGTTTCTATACAAAAATTTCTGCACAAAATAGCAAATCAGTTATATGAAATCCAATCTAAATTTGATAATACCGGGAATTTATAAAGTTCAAAAAAATGCATATTTTGTCTGAAAAAATGAGATCAGACGCATAATCTCCCCCCCCCCCCCCCCCCTCAAAAAAAATCGATTAGGGAGATAAAACAATGGTTTCTCAGAATTTCACTTCGAGAACAAAAAAAGATCTAGTTAGTCAAAAAACTCAATCGATAACAAATTACGATTTGTATTTTACTCTATAACCCGGATAAAACAGCTATTCCATTTCAAACATTTCTCCAATAATATATTCAATGCGCTTCTTTGAAATAAAGATTTTATGTGGAATTAGTTTTCAAATTTTTAAATTAATGCATGGAGAAG